>NW_006204205.1:881528-885841 GCF_000334495.1 Tupaia belangeri chinensis | reverse complement strand
TCTTTCCCTTTGTGTTCGTCATTTTGGTTAATTACTGGGAGATGGCGGTTCCAGCCAAAAGGACCAGAACTTTCTTTTTAAAGTAGAGGTTGGCGTGATGGGACCAGCCTAGGCCAGGGGAGAGCTCTTGCAGCCTCTGTTTCCCTTGAGAAGCCTCTGTACCCAGAACCCCACGACCCCACATAGAGGACATGTCACCCCTGTGCGGAGGACTGAGGTCCAGGGGAGCAACAGGACTCTTGAAGCTGGACCTGACTTGAAGGGAGGGGTTTAGACAAGTGAAGAGTGGGAAGGGCTCCCCTGGTGGGGGGAACTGGCAAGGATGACGGTTCAGGAGGTGGAAATACAGAGGGCGTGCTTCAGGCACGTCGTTCGGCCTCTTCTGACAGATACAGCCCTACCTCCCAAACCTGTTTTCTCTGTGCCTACTGGCTTTCTATTCTGGCCAAGCTGTGGGCAGCCTTGAACACCAAGTGTTCTAGAAGGCGGACACTCTCCTAGTCTCAGCCTGAGTTTGGGCTCCCGTGGGCATATGGCCCTGCTTTCTGAATTCTTGGTCCAAATATTTCTGTACACTTTGCATGTGAGTTCTTTGAAAGCCAGAGGACCACAGATGTCAACCAGGCAGCCTTCTTCGAGCCCCCACACCCCCTTTTATTGTGGGTAAGAAGGAGCACGTTCAGGAGAGCCGTTGTCCGTTCCAGCTCCCCCAGCCTGGAGCAGGCCCTGCTTAAGCTGGTACCTTCATCTCCGTGAGCTCAGCCCTAAACTCTCTGGGTCTTAGCAGGATTAAGGACCTAGATTGTTGCTGAGGAGGAAGGAGGTACCTCCGTAATTGCTGTTTAAATCTACCTAACAATAGCCACATGTGGAGCCAGAGTTGAGGTTATTAAATATGAGAGCCCTTCTTCCCCCCAACCTGCCTTTGTTTGCATAGCTGGGCAAGGCAGGGAGGGGAGAGACAAAAAGCTGCAGAGTCAAAGGGGGCTTCAGAGGCCCTGTTTCTGGGAAGGGTCCTGGGTTTGCAGAAAAGCCTTGTGACTAGTCCTCCAGCCCTAGCCCACCCAGATCACAGTCTCACATCCTGGGGTACCAGGGCCTAGCACCCACAGATCTTCTCTGACTGTAACCACTGAGGTCCCAGGCAGGGGCAACGACTCCACAAGGTGTTGGGGGGCTTGTTCAGTGCCCACTCCTGTCTTAGAGGGCCTCTCCCCTGTGGCAGCCCCCACAGTCTCTGGTGACTCAGAGGTGAGGGTAGAGCACCGTGGAGGGAGCCCTCTGCCTCCACTCGGGGCCAGGCAGCGGCACAGTCCTCAGTGTTTCTCTGGAGCCTCTTTCTCACGTGAGTGAAGGGCCAAACAAATGCACCATTGGCTCCCAGCTCTTGTGGGGCAGACGGAAGGCTGGAGCTGTTTCCCTGCTCTGCATCGGAAGGCCTGCGAGCGACTTTGAGTCACACAGGCTCGTTGGATCAGTGACTCTTCTGAAGACATGTGCTGGGCACATGTGTGTCTATCTGTGTGGTGGGGACCTGGGTCAGGGTAAGGCCTGAAGTGAGTGTGGAGCCAAGCCTCGCGGTGGTCCCTGGGAGGGTGCAGCAGCGTGCCCTTTCTTTGGGTGCTGTGCTCTCAGCTGAGTCGGGGTGGGGCTCCCAGAGCTGAGGTCAAGCAGCAGCTGGTCTAGGGCCCCCAGCAGGACAGCAGATACTGGCCATCTACTCTGGGAGAGCTCACAGACACCAGCTTCCACTGTGGGTGATCCCTAGGTGCTTGGCAGACCTGCTGTGCCTGGCAGGGTCCTTCTCTGTCACTTATCAGACAGGGTGACATTTGTCAACCACGGAGAGAAGAATCAGCTAAAAAGCAGAGGCTAGCTGTCTTTGCAGGTGACCAGTTCTTTGATTTTTGCTTCAGATTACAAGGTTACACAACCTTATGAACTAGGTTAAGTTGAATTTCTAGAAGGAAAGCAATAAGGACAGAGGAATTACATTCATACCACATGCTAGATGAACATCTGAGAGTCCCTGCAAATCAAAAGAAATTTCTCGTGAGGAGGGGGCGGTCTGGAGGAACCCTCATTTAATGCTGGGTGCTTCTGACAGGCCCTTTGCAAGATATATTAAACACCTCCAGAGGAAATACAAATCTTTATCTTTCCTCTAGTGCTACAAAGCTTTGTTTCTTACAGACTTTCCCCCAGGTTTGTCTGTCTGTCTGTCTGTCTCCCTTTTTCTTTCTTTCAGCTTATTTATGTGTCTGTTCTGTGAATGAGAGAGAAATGAAGACAGACAGCATCCCCAGCAGGATCTTGATGTAGGCAATGCACTGTCAGCCTTCCACCAGCTCCGGATCATGGGTGCATGCTCACCACCTGGTGTATGCAGGGAGGTCTCCAGATGTGAACCCAGAACTTCTCCACATGAGTCAATCTCCCAGAGTGTCTCATTTTACTCTTGTAACGCTGAGTAACCCCCCACCCCCCATGCTCGTAATGAGCAGTGGAACTTCCCTTTGTGGGGTATGGTTGTGCATTGTTATTATAGTTATAATCTGTATTGAAATGCTTATAGATCATCTCTCCCCTGCCCATAGTTCATCTTGTTCACATTTCTAAGAGCACTTCTATACTGGGCTTGCAGTTCAAATGAAATTAAATGCAAGAATGGAAATGGAGTTGGAGAAGAAGGGACAGGGAAAAATGTGGGCTTTGGTTAAGGGTTCGAATCCCAGCAGTGCTCCTTCTGCCCGTGTCGTTTTGGGGAAGTTACCTAACCTCTGTGAGCCTCATCTTTCACATGGGGAGGGGCAGGGGTCACCAAGGGGAATTGTGAGGATCAAATAAAGGAATGGGGTAAATCCCCCAGGGCCGTGCCTGTACGTGGGCTGTGCTGGAGGGGGGGAAACTCTTGTTCTTGGGTGTATAGAGTTCCTGTGACTATTCCCGTGGCTTAGGGAGCCTCGAGAGCCCTCGGGTCTAATCTCCTGCTTCTGGGCCGCACTGCAGTCCAGGAGTCCCCAAGAGACTGCAATTTACCCTCATCTCAGAGACCTCAGGGGAGGGCGAGGCCACACCAGGCTTACTCATGCATTCCAGCGTCACACCCTCTGAGCCAGAGTCCTGCTGAGCGTCCACACTTAATCCCCCGCTGCCAGATTGAAACTTCGAACTTGTGCTGTTTCCTCAGGAAAAAGAAGACAGTTTCTTCATGCAAGAAGGTACCTGACTTTGGTGGCAAGCAGCCCTGTAGGGTAACCTCTCCGTGGAATCACTCTGTGAGAAGATTCAAACGGGGAGTTAAGGGGGCTGGGGGGAGAAACATGTGCCATGTAGCGTACCGGATTTGTCCCGCAACAGCTCTTAGAGGGGGACCACAGAGCTGTGTGTGCCCACTCCCTCTCTTAGACTCACGTACTCACCCGGCCCCTTGATATCTCCACATGGCTGTCTCAGAGAACTCTGAGGTGTCTGGGGGCTGCGAGGCATCCTAGCATGCCTTCTCCCCAGCCCGTGTGCCATTCACCTGAAGTCCTGTCAGTTCCATATCTATAGCCCTTCAGTCCCTCCACTGTGTCAGTCTTACTGCTGTCACCCAGTCCAGTCACCTTTAGCTCCCTTCCACCGGGACAGCAGTGTCTAGCTGACCACCTACCCTCAACTTGCCCTTCTGCCGTCCTTTCTCCACTCAGCACCTAGAACCAGCTCTTCAGAACACAAGGCTGCTCATGGCTGTCTTGCTGAAAACCCTCCCGCAGTTTCCCTTTTTCTCTGTATAAAGGCTGAACTCCTCAGCGTGACCTGCAAGCACTCATGTGTCACCATGCCACCTCTTGCCCTCTGCTCTCAGCCACTTTGGCCTTCTCTCAGTTCTTCAGATATACCGTGCTCCCTCCCATCTCAGGACCTTGGCACGTCCTCTGGCCTCTTGGACTGCTTTCCGCCGGACCCCTCTTTGCATGGTTAAGGTGTCTTTGCTATCTGGCTTGTTGGTTGCTTCCTGCAAAGCCTTTCCTGACCCTCAGGCTAGGGGCCAGGCTCCTTTATTTAAAACTGCTTAGAAAAACTGCTTAGATCAGTCTCTCTCCTTCAGAGTCCTTAGGTGGGTTTGTACATAGTTCATTTACATGGCTATTTGATTGCTCTGTCTTGATATTTCACCCTGCACAAGCTCTCTGCTCTGGGAAAGCAGTAAGTGGGTTGGGTTTGCTCACCATCTCATCCAGTGTCTAGCATAATACTGGACATGCAGTGGGCCTCCACTTACCCCCCCCCCCCCCCTTTCTCTGTAAGTTCAACGGGGACCCACGCCT
>NW_006204205.1:793401-881411 GCF_000334495.1 Tupaia belangeri chinensis | reverse complement strand
CCCGTGCGGGCCCCCCCCCTCCCCCCCCCCCCCCCGTTTCTCTCTGAAGTTCAACGTGGACCAGAGCTTTTCCAGCCTCCCCTCTGGGGGTTATCTTACAGCCTATGCCCACTTCCCTCGTCGTCTTTTCTATGGTCATTGTTGCCTCCTGTCCCCACCAAGATGATCTTCGAGGGTGGGCTTGGTGTCTAGACCAACCATGAGCCTTTCACCTGGTTCCTTACGCAGGACAGTTGTCAAGTTCCAGCTTCAGGAGTAGCTTTGTGCTTCTGAATGGCTGGGTGTACTCAGAGTCTTTATGAATGGGATTATATCCAAATATCCAAATGCTGGAAAGGCTTTTGCTATTTATAAGAACCCTGAGGTGAAGAGAAAACAATCCTTTGGTAAAGTAAATAATTACTATCTAATTTGTCCCTTTTGTGACTTTGGTTTATTGTAGGTACTAAAGAGCTTTGTCAGCCACATCTTAGAGAAATGAGTAGCATTAAGTCATTGTGGGAATAAGCTCGGGGCCAGTGCCTTATCAGGCAGCTAGCTCAGGAGTGACATAAAGGACATTCCGTGGTTCCCAGGGATCAGTCGTCATTGCTTGCCCCCCCTCTGCACAGTGTGCTAGACGGCTAATTCTCTCTCCGCATGCTCCTCTCCCCATTTCAGCTCTACAAAGTCACCTTGAAAAGTGTATGGAAAGTGGAATTAAAGAATGAATTTATTTTGGTGCCAAAAAGAAAAATTGAAATCCACACATCGATTTTTCATCATACATATTTTCCATGAAAATTTAAAAAAAGCTTTTTGGCATAGAACATGTACACTCACCAGAGAGAGACAGTGAGAGGGAAAGTGAGAAATCACCTCCCAGGAGGATGACCATGCAATCCCTACAATCCCTTCTCCTCCATGGTTTTTGGGCACACATACTCACACACCCAGTGTGGTTTTTAAAATGCCAGGTCCAAGACTTGAACTGTGGTCGGCCATGGGAGAGTTCAATGCCGTAACTGCTACACCACCTGCTGATCCCTCCATAATCTTTTAAAAGACCCCTTGTATAATGCCCTCCGGCAGCTCCAGGCTGTCAGTGTTACTGGGTGGCAGTGCCAATTTGTCTGGCAGGTGGTCTAGTGGAAAGGCTGGACTGAGTTTTCCTCCTCGTTCTGCCCCTGGCTTGCTATGTGACTGGAGCATCGCCTGTCTGACCCGTCTCCCTCGACCAGATGCACCTCTTGGCTGGGTGTGGCTTGCTTCAAGACAGTGGATTAAAGTGCTTTGAAATGTCCGAGATGATTCAAATCCAGGGAGCTCTGGGATTTAAATCTCCCAGTTGACAAATGACTGCCTTTCTAGTATTAGGGTTGTCTGGTGCTTGGTCTTCTGTTGTGATGTGTGTTTCGTGTATGGGCCTCCGTTTCACAGGTGCGGATTGGCACCCAGGAGGCCTAGGTGCTGTCGCTCTCTCCCTCAGCTGGGCTGTCACTAGTGAACTCTGAGGAACAGTCCTTCGCAGGACTGGTAGCCGGCCAGTACTAAGCTGTCCAGGCTAGCAGCAGGCACACAGGTGCCTGCGGTGTGGACAGTCAGTCGTCACAAATCACCTGGGAGGTGCGGAGGCGGGAATCGAGGCCTGCAGAGGTGAAGAGGCTTGCTTGCACTTGGAGGGTGAGCACATCTCTGTGCCGACAGCTTGCTCCGAGGTGGTGGTTCAGAGGGATTCTCATGTGGGACACATTGAGCAGGTCCACCTCAAGGCCTTAGGGACCCTTTCCTGAGTTGATTTCAAAGGCACCACCTTTCTATTGAGCCTGCCTCGAAGTTGGCACTTGGCTTTGTCCTCTCTCAGGGGACCATGTGTGGCTTTGCCTCCCCTCCTGGAGGGAACAAAGCAGCCCCAGCAAGAGTCTTGCCAGTCCCCATGGGATCAGATCTGTGGCCATGTCCCTCCTTGGGCCCAGGGCCTGAGCTGCTTCCCTGAAACAGGTGTGTGGGCTGGGTACCCCAGCAGGTGCCATCTTTTGGAACTAAGCTGGTTTCCCATATTTTGAGGTGCTTTTCAGCCCAGAAGACTAGGAAGGAAAGCGTCTGGGGGGCGGGGAAGGGCGGGAAGCGCTGCCTCCCTGTGCACATCAGGAACCTTAGGTGAAGGGGTCAGAACCCTCCTGTCCTCCCTCCCATGCTGGGTCTCCCATTGCAGAAGGGTAGCTGGAGGGTGTGGGAGAGGCCGTGCCCTGCCAGTGTGGCTTGAGCTGAGCTCAGGAGTAACGAGTTGGATAGGCAGTGTGACACGTTGGGCTTGGGCTCCTGGGGACAGGGGACTGACACTGGATCAAAGAACCAGTGTTTGGAGGCCCTGTGAGATAGGCAAAGGTCCTCTCTGGCCTCTGCACCTCTATCACCCCCTTCTTGATGTTATTCCTTCCAATTGGTTAGGGAATTCAGTGAGGACCTTCTGCCACTCACAGGCCAGACCCCAAGTGTGACTGCCAGGCCTCAAACCCAGGTACTCCCCAGCCCCCTCCCAGGCCTTTCCCAAGTGACTGTGTGCCCCTGCTTGTGAATGCTGGGTGCCTCAATAGGCACTTTCCTCTGACCTGGTTATGCCGTTTAACAGATTCATTTGGAGGCCAGATCAGAGATGAGGATTGAAGAGGAGAAAGAATTGTCTTTTCTTCTTAACTGTCCCCAGGACGCCCTGAGCAGGCTCCGAGGATTCTCGCTAATCTAATCCCTGTCAGAAAAGGAACGATAAAACAATTCAGGCTTTAGAAGCCAAATCCCCTTCCTGCTCTCACACTGTTTCTGTTTCTCCCCTCGTGTGCAATGAAACTGAGCTTCGGTTACTTGGTAAGGGTTTCAGTGGATAAGGATTTCATATTTCACTCTTCCATTTTTCATATTTAAATTTGCTTTACTCTCCGGGTTGACTTTCCACTGACCCTTGAAGAATTGGCGTATTTCAAGGAGGGGGAAGAGATCTCATTATAGGAAATGAGAAAAATGGAGCAGAGTTTTAAAACTTTTAATGACTAAGACACAGTGTTCCAAGTCGGTATTGTATCGGGGTTGAAGTCACTGTTTGGTTACAAGTCTTTTAGGTCTAACCGGGGTTGATGACATCTGTTTAATTTTAGATGTCTGGAATACATTCTGAAAATAATGAAATCCAAATGTATGACCAAATTAGAGAACAATTTTATCTACGACAAAGAAGTTTTTAAAATAAGAGTGAACACTTCAACCAAACAGGGCTTTAAAATACCCGTCAGTCTTTGGTCATCTTGCCTTGACTTTTCCCAGTGGGTCTCCATGGTTGGGAGAACATTCGCTTTCTTCGTGCTGTGCCTCAGACACTATTATGCCATTTTATACCCATTTTCCTGCCCTTTCTCTGAATGCACGCTTGGTTCTGTGCTGCCGGCTGCAGACAGACCATGTTTAGGGATGTGAGGACCCTTTCTAGGACAACTCTGCGGATGGGGCAAAGGGCTCTTGACATATACTCGAGGGTCACTTGTCAGTCGCTACATGACAGAAGAAGTTCTGGGGAAAACAAGACAGTCCCAAGGGCTAGCTGATGGGCAGAGTGTTACCTTGGGCATCAGGAGCAATGAGACGTATCCCTGAGTCAGCCTGTGTGACCTGGCAGGTCTCTGACCCTCTCTGGGCCTCACTTTGCCCATGTGTATAAGGAACTTGAGTGTTCTGGGATCCTGGGGCTTGCAGTGTTGGCCACCCTCCAGGGTGATTCTGTTGTGGGGAGGACCTCTGCTGTTCAGATGTGCTGGACAATTCCCTGTACCCCCAGAAGCCTAGCAGGTAGGGTAAGGTGGAGACTCTGGCCATGCGGGTCTCCTTCATTGTTCCCATCTCAGCAGGTCCCGTAAGGATGTGTTGGCAGAGAGACATTCCCATGTCCATTCCCGACTGCCAGTCAGTCTAACGTCAGTCATCTCCTCCATCTTTGTTGAGACTTTCATGTATAAACAGGAAGTGAATTACAGTCAAGGTTTTGCCTGGTGCCTTAGAACACTTGGCTACTGGGCAAGAGAATTCTGACCCTCCTGGGTGTTTACACTTTCCAAATATTTGTGTGCTTTTAACACACCCAGTGTTGGCTCTAGTCCTCCCCTGAGAACCACCCCGTTCTCTGGTGAGTCCCTCCATTTCTACCCACGACTTTGGGTCAGGCTCAAATGTCCAGGGTCAGCTCCCTGAACCACAGTCCCTTGGAGCACTCCCAACGCATTTTCCTTGTGCCTTGGGCTTGTTTGCCAGCTCTCAGAGGTGGAGAAAGAATTTCCAGGTCCTTGCCCTTCACCAGCGACCACAGAGAAACCTGAACATGGGGATTCCAAGCTTGCGATGCTCAGGCTTAATGCCTGGGGTGCGGCTTGGGCTTGGTGAGGCCTCAGCCTGGACTGGCCTCTGCAGGAGCGAAGAGGCTGAACTGCTGGCTGCTGTGGATAGATGGGCGGGTAATGCTGAAGTGAGCCAGGCCTGCCCAGGACTCTGGGCTGGGCTCTGCATTTGTCCGCTGGCTCCTTTCCCAGGGTAGCTGACCCCTTCTCAGGACTTCATTTTGTAGCCAGTGTCCACCTAGCAGGTGGTGTCATTTGCTGTGCTCTGGGCAAGTATATCAGGTTTATTCATAGAGGTCCCAAGAGGGTCCCAGAGTCTACATTGACTATGGACGTGGTTGCCTCAACGACTGAGGTCAGCAAGGAGAGTGATAAGAGGACAGAGTGCTGCCTCCAACAACAGGGAGATGGTGAGGGACTAAGGTCCGTGGTTCTGAGGAAGCTGAAGTGGAGTGTCATTTAGGTCTGGGAGACGGTGGGTGGGGATCATGGAGCATGGGGCTAGAGTTAGGAGACGTGGCCCTGCTCTGATGTACCATGTGACCTTGGGCCAGACCAGACCTTGCTGGGCCCCAGTTCAAACTCTATAAAACGGGACCAGCGGTTAGCATAATGGCTATGTCCTGAACTCCCATGTAGTTGACTGCGGTTTGCGTCTGGGACTGGGTGGCTTAAACTCACACCGGGCGCGTTTGTGTGCGTGCCTAAGATCCTGTGGCCCAAATGCAATGTGCCAGATAACCAGGCCGTGGGTTCCTAATTTTTTGGCTGGCAGCGAGGTGCTGGGTGGACCAAGAGTTTGTCGATGTCACTGTAATTAGAGCTTATACTTTTCAGGCATCAAGTGCTACTTAATGTTCTGACAACAGCACGATAAATTCACAGCCTGCAGGGCCAGGCCTACCTACTTGGTAGGCTGCAGGCCTGCAGAGGTACTGTCACACTTGGTCAGATTCTTATCAGAGGGAACCCTGGGACCAGGCATGGTGCTGGACTTGAGCTGCCCAGGACACTCTCCTTCCTGAAGGGGCCTCATGCACAAGTCGTCCTTCCTGTTTAGATCATGTTCCATGGGCTCTGGGTGAGGAGTGGTGCCCAGACCTGGCCCTGGTGCTCACCGTGTATGAGACCTCTGGCCTCTCAGGGCTCTGTGTCAAGCGGAGAACCAGTGCCTTGCCTGCCACCCTGCGTGAGAAGGAAGACAAGACTGAGTGTGGGATCAGCAGAAGTGGGCTCCTTTACGTGGAAAGCCACTTCGCCGACATCGCCATTTCCTCTCTGAACTCCAAGTCTCACAGCAGCTGGGACTGTGGGACTGATTGCCTGGTGTCCCACCAGCTCTGCCTGTGAGGCACAGGTGACCCCACCCCATCCTCCGGAATCACGTCTTCACATGTGGCTTCTTGCACTTTCCCACGAACCCATTCATCTCTGGCTGTAAGGTTACAAAGCTTTGGAAGTTAATTTTAAAAATGATGGTCTCTGACCTTATAAATTTCATTTCAAACCCTCTTAGCACCATAATGAAGCTCAGGCTATGTTGGGCGCCTGAGAGAAGTGAGGCTGACATTGCCTTTCAAATTTATAGGACAACATAGGAACCCACATCGACCCAAATATTTATCTGTATAATTAAGAATAAAAATCATAATCCCCGAAGCAGGCTAGGTTAGTGCGCATCGGGTTTAATAGGGGATTAGGAGGTGGAATTAAAGTTGCCCAAGGGGTACACGGAGAGACTTCAAACACCTTTCGGAAAACAAATTAACGTGCTTTTCAGAACCCATTTTCCAAGGGCGGTAGAGGGCTTTCCTTGGGCTTCCCTGCTTTCTTTTGAAATGTATTTTTAACACTTGTATAAACAGTTTGGGCCCGTGACATGGGGCTTCCTGTGCTCCCTTGTTAGCTGGTGTCTCTGGGAGAAGAATTTGGCTCATTATCTGGGTGTTTTGATCTCCCTGGCTGTGCTGGGCTCAGCCTGGGGCCACCCTTTTTTTTTCCCTGTTGGATGGCGTGGAATCAGTTGGTTTGCAGCTCAGCCTGCTTCCATGTCTTCCTGTCAAGCCTGGCTTCCTGGAGGAGCCCTTGGTTTCATAGAGAACCGGACTTCTCAGGTAGGGGCAGGGGCAGCAGCCGGGAGGGGGTGTCCTGCGTCAGCTCAGCTGAGAAGTTGGCAGACCCGGCCTTCAGCCTCAGTTTCCCTGATCCCTCCATTTCTTTTCCCTTCCCTTCTTTCTGGGTGCACCTAGAGTGGAATGTGAGGTCTGCAGGTACTGAGCTCCCCATTCCTGGAGGCGTTCAAGCAGTGTGCAGGTAGATTCTGGGCTGGCTGTGGAGTACACCCGGATGGTTATTAAACTTTCTTGTAAACTGGAAATTCTGTAAGGTGCACTTTACAGCAGAGTCTGAGCAGGACCATGGGGCCTTTACTGCAATAAGGGAGCCTGGGGTGGGAGAGTCAGCTCCACTCCCCGTATATTTTCAGGGGCGTCTGTTCTGGTGGCCTTGCTCAAGGCAAGGGGGACAACGTTTATGCCCAGCTATTTAGAGACAGGATCCTGTAGGAACTTGGGCCAAAACTCCAAACGATATGAAATCAGGTTCCTTTTATTTTTATTTATTTATTTGTTTTTCGTTTTTTGCCATAGGGTATGTGTGGTTGCTGGAGAGAGGCAGAGAAAAGGAAAGCAAGAAGTGAGGAATCACTCCCCAGGGGAGATGGCCATTCTACAGTCCCTTCTCCACTCTCCTGTTGGTGTTTTGGGTACCCACACACTTGTGCTTGGCATGATTTTCAAGCTACTGGGTCTGGGACTTGAACCACGGTCTACCATGTGGGAGTCCATTGCCTTAACCATCACATCACCGGCTTTCCTCAACCTAGGTTTCCTTTTCAAGTTTACTCTCCTCCTGTGCAAAATGGAGGTAATAAATCATACTAGGGACCACTTACTATGCCCTTATTGTGTGCCAGACCCTACTTGAAGCACTTACTCAGCTAGGTCATAATTGCTTAGAAAGAGATACTATTACTGTCCCCATTTTACAGAAGAGAAAACAGGCCCAGTGTGATAACTAACTTCCCAAAGGCTACACAGCTAGTAAGTGATGCAAAAGAACAGATGCTAATTGCCCGGGGGACCTGTTGAGGTTTTCATGGGAAGGTGACACTGCCCCACCGTCCTATTCTGGGTTCTACTGGGAGGCCTGGCTGGTGTGGCTGAGCCTGGTTCTTAATTTCTGAGGGGAGAAATGACCTCAGTCCCTTTCAGTTTTAATTCTGGGTTCTACTGGGAGGCCTGGCTGGTGCAGCTCAGCCTGGTTCTTGATTTCTGAGGGGAGAAATGACCTCAGCCCCTTTCAGTTTTGTCAGTGTGTCGTCCCTCTTCAGCTGCCCAAGGCTGGCAAGAGGCAAGTAGTAAGTGTGACATTTCTTTCCCAAAGACAGCAGCGCTCCTGTGGGCTGGCCAGCCAGTGCTTCCGGGCTGGCTGATGGGTGTGCCATGTTCTAGATGTTTCTCTCCCTTTTGCAAATGAGCTGGCAGATTGAGGTGAGCTTTGTGGGGTGGATTCACCCTGGGTTCACACAGAGCCGTTGCCACATGTGGCGTCTACTTCCTGTCACTGCCGGGCAGGTGCCTGGGAGGCAAGAAGGAAGGAGCACAGGTCTCCCCGGCCTGTGGTAAGGACATGGGAGGCGCTGGCAGCTTTGCCTCCCACAGGTTCCTGCTTCTCCCTGGAACTGCACATCAGTCACCTCCCTGTTCTGTCCCCACATGCAGCACTGTAGGCCCTGCTTTCACAGGGGCCTCCACTCTCACCACACAGAGCCACAGTCATCAGACATGGGCTGCCTGGATAGGACAGGAGACGTCTTCCGGGATCATGGTTCTGGCTTTGCGTGGAAGGGTCATGCCAGCTGAGCCCTGAGGCCTGGGACAATTTCTAGTGGTAGAGAAGAGGTGATGCCTTTTTTTTTTGGAGAGGTTTTTGCTATAGGGCGTGTGCGCTCGCCAGACAGACAGAGACAGAGAGACAGAAAGTGAGAAATCACTTCGAGGGGGGATGGTTACACCACAATCCCTTCTCCTCCATTCTCCTCTCGGGATCTTGGGCACGCACGCACACGCGCCTGGCGTGAATTTTAAGTCACCGGGTCTGGGACGCGAACCGCGGCCGACTACATGGGAGTCCAGCTGCTGGTTTCCGAGGTGATGCCATTTGAGCACACCCTTGACGCAGGCTCTGTGTTGAGCATGCGGCACCCTGCACTTATTTGGTGCTCGTGACAGCCCTGTGCTGCTGCCTGTCTATTATGGTGAGGGAACAGACAGGATGGGAGCTGTCTGCCGTCACACGGCCGAATCTAAACTAGGGCAGGAGCATCCCTCTAGCAGCTGTGGAAAACCTGAGCTGTGGCAAGGAGGCTCGGAAGGTCCTGGTGGGCTTGACAGACAGCTGGGAGGGAGAGAAGTGAGAGGAGGTAATGGGACTTGAAGCTGGGATTGGTGGTAGTGGGGAGGGTGGCTTATTGTCCAAAGGCCTCATTTAGTGGTGCGCTGGTAAACACTTAACAGCCAGCTCTCCAGGGGAAAAAAAGTCCTGATTTGAAGTGTTTGCCAATGTCCATGGTGTCAACTCCCAGCCTGGTTGACTTCAAGGTATCAGTGTGATGCCACTGACCACTTATTTCTTGTGAACTGTTACGGACTGGTTTCAACACCCCACTGGCCTCATCTCTCAGGCTCTGGTGTTTATTTTGGAGATAGCAGAGAAGTGATGAAAGGGAAGATGACTATGCCACGTCTTTCTTTCAAGATGTAGCTCTCAGGATTGTCTAGCCTTGGGAAAAGAAGTTGGAGAACACCGCTGATTAAAAGTCTACTGCCAATTCCTTTTTTTTTTTTTTTTTTTTTTTAGAGATTTTTTGCTATGGGGTGTGTGTGCTCACCAGAGAGACAGAAAGTGAGAAATTGCTCCTAGGGGGATGGCCACGCTGCAATCCCTTCTCCTCCATTCTCCATTTGGACAGGCCCGTATGCACACATGCCCAGCATGAATTTCAACTGGGTTTGGGACTTGAACTGTCATCAGCCACATAGGAATCCAGCTCCTTAACTACCATACCATCTGCTGGCCCCCATTACTGACTCTTGGGGGCCAGGGGCAGTGGAGTTTGGGCCAAGTGTGGGCAAGTGGGCTCCTTGAATGGGATAGGCCAGATCCCCTCATATTCATTAAAGTGAGCATTTTTCCATCTTCCAGAACCTCAGGAGTCTGTTGATCTAAACATGTGTTTCTCAGTGGGAGGCTTCCGGATGCAGAGACCTCAGTGCACCCTGCTCTCCTTTCCCCTCTAGGACCAGGCTGGGTCTAGAGCATTTTCACATGGGAGCTCTTCTGTTGATTTAGAAACAACATATATTCCCCCCAAGAAATGACCCTGGGATGTTCATTAGGGAAACAAAATTTTTCTTGGAAAGAAATCCAGTTAGGGAATTTAGGACAAAGGGACACGCAGAACTTTATACTCTGACAGGGGTTGCTAAGCTGGCGGGACAGCTTGGGATTGGAAAGAAGGCAATGAAGAGCTAACCAAGGGCCAGATCAGGACAGGCCCAGGAGCAGTAGCCAAGGCTTCCTGAGAGAAGCTGAGTTTAGCTGGACTTTGGGTGTAGGATCCGGAAGGGTGGATGTCACCATGTAGGAGTCTGAGAGTGGCTATATGGCTGCCATTTCCCTCTTTGCACCTAGATCTGTTCTTTCTCTCCTGCTTGGCACTGTACCCCAGGGCCTGGTCTTCCTCGATAGCTGGCTTTGGCCAGGTTTGGCAATGAGAGGCATGCACAGGAGACGAGACAGCAGGAGGGAGAAGAAAGGGCGTTCCTCCCCCTCTCTGGCTTGGACAGTATCTCCTCCTGGGCTTTTGCTATCACTCATCAACCCTCTCCTTCTCTCAGTAACCCAGACTGAGGAGGGCCTTAGGTGACTTTGGCTCCAGCTGGATGGGCCTGGCTTCTGGGCTCTGAAGGCCCTTCTCCCGGCTGCTGTGTCGCTCGCTGGCATTCTGATACTGCTGATCTCTGCTTGCTTCACTGTCCCCTCTTTGTCATTGCAGCTCTTCCATCTTGGTAGCCTGTTCCCTGTGTATTGCAAACTAGCCTGGGCTCTCTTTTCCTGCCCGGATCCTAATGGATCCAGCCTGTCTCTTGGAGTGGGAAGGGATGGGAGTAGGAGAGGCCTCCTTGGTTGGGGATAGAGGGAGGGGGTGGGGTCTTTCCCTTGCTCTGCTCTAGGCCAGACCAGTTAGTTGCCTTCTGGCTTTCCAGCTTGGCCTTTGCCTTCCTAGGTCCAGACCCCTGAGGCTTTGGTAATTTCCAAAACAGACTGCCCTGTCTGCCATCATCAAGGCTTTCTTAGATGCGTGACTGAATCTGAGACCCCTTATTATAAGGATCCTTCACTGTGGGCTCCGAGCTAACCTCTGGGGCCTCTGTCAGCACACAGGCTGAGTGGTGGCTTTTACTCTTGCCTGGTCCTTCCTCCTTGCCCTGCCTTGCCCTGCCCTGCCCTGCCCAGGGTGGAGGGCCCATTGACCTCTGAGCCGGGTCTCTTGTCCGGCACCTTCTTGGAAGCAGTGGGAAGAAGGGTGAGACCAGAGGTTTGTGAAGGGAGACACTTACCCAAGGTCATGTAGCAGGAATAAGGCACAGCTGCCACAGCCTTCTAGGCCCCAAGTGTGGCCGTAGGAGGGTTTGGGCCAGGGATGCCTGTGAGTGCTCTCTGGAACCCTTCCTCAGAGCTCCGAAGCTTCTAGGAACACAGCAGGGAAGTCAGTCAAGTCCCCATTCTGTCCTGTGTGTGTAGAAAGCAAGGCCGGAAGGCAACAGGAACTTTCGCTGAGTCACTGAGCTGGTGGCAAGGGACAAGCTCCAGCTCTGGTCTCCTAGTTTAGCACCTAGTAAGACCTGCCTCCAGCTTCTTGGTGGCTTTGGGGAGCACAGAGGGATGGGGCAGGTGAAGGCATATGGTGAGGAGAAGGGCCCTTGACTCCACGCAGCCCTGCTGCCAGGCTTGTGTGCTGGCAGCTGAGGCCTCAACCAAACCAGCACTGCTTCAGCCCTCATCCCCAGCAATCCCTGCACCCTCACACAAGGTCAGCAGAGGCCTGTCCAGGGCCTGGTACACCTGGCAACCTGTCTCTGAGCATAGGGTGTGTGAGACCTGTCCTGGCTGAGGCTTACAGAGAAATCCCTGAATCTACTCTAGCAGCACCCAGAGTCAAGTTGCCCAAGAGCCATGTGGCTGGGGTTGCGCTTGTGTTACTTTGTACAGAGCTGTGTGCTTCACAGACAGGGATGACTCAGCAGTGCTGGGTCCCTCAGGGGAGCTGTGGAGAGAGGCCAAGATGGAGGGCTACCTGACGAGGGTGGAGGTAGTGCTTGCAGAGTTGTGGGGAGCCACACCAGCAGGGAATGAGCAGTGCTCATTGTCCCCTCCACAGGCCAGTGGCCAGCTTGTGTACCCTGGGGCCCTCCCTTCAGCTCACTAGTTCTTCTGACACTTCTGCAAACTGGGCAGCCACCTTAGGTGTGCACATCATTGAAGTCTTGGGTGCATGGAGTGGTGTTTTGGGCAGAAGGTTCAGGTTGAGCATCTCTTATCCAAAATGTTTGGGATCAGAAGTGTTTTGGATTTTTGAATCATTTCCGAAGTTTGGAATATTTGCATGTACATGATGATGTATCTTGGGAATGAGACTCAAATCTAAACTTGAAATTCATTTATGTTTCAGATACAACTTATACACGTAGTCTGAAGACAATTTTATATAATGTTTCAAATAATGTTGTGTATGAAACAGAGCTTGTGTACATTGAACCATCAGACAGGCAAGGCATCACTGTCTTAGCCACCATGTGGATAATCTGTTTGCATCACTGTTACCTCTGACTCTGGGTCTATATGCTGCTGACAAGCAATCTCTTTTTTATACTTATTCATATGTAAGTTCTTCATGGTACAAAATGTGACAGTCCTCTCGCACAGGGTGCCCTTGAGGGAGCTGAATAAACTCTGTGTTGTGTGCCAGCATTTTGACTATAACACGTCACTGAGGGCAGGTATGAATTTTCCACATGTAGGATCGTGGTGGTGCTCAAAAAGTGTTGGAATTGGCCATTCTAGGTTTTTGGATTTTTAGATTAGGGACGCCCAACCTATAAAGTGCAGCAAAAGCAAAGACTCAGGATAGTATGTCAGCAAGTCGTCCGTTCAAGTGGGAGATGGTACATGGAAGCAGGGAGTCCCCGAAAGGGCCTCTGGAGAGAAGAGGCCTCAGCTAATCACACAGGCTGTCAGTAACCAGCCCACGTATACTTCATTCTGTGAAAACAGGGAATTGTTGAAGGTTTTGGATCAGGCGAACCCTGGTGCTAAAGATGTGCTCTGGGAAGGTGGGGGGGAAAGTGAGGACAGAGGACAGAGCACATGAATGGGGGCAGAGTCCAGGGTCAGGTAGGCCAGGCAGAGGCCTTACAGCCCTTTTTCGTGCTGGCTCAGGACACTGACCACACAGGAGAAAGGCGGACCTGGTCAGTGTCCCTTAGTGGGCCCCCGAGGCTCAAGAGGGGCTGTCTTCCCCACCGAGGAGGGTTTGGCTCAGGAATGAGGGGTGCTGCTAAAAGCAACCTGCTGGCTGGCACCCTGGGCAAGTAACCAACCTCTCTCTGAGTCTCAGTGGTCTCATCTGCTAACTAGAAATAATATCGTATATTATTGTTGGGAGGATCCAATGTAGTAGAAGCCCTAGCAGGACTCCTGGTGGTAGAAAGTGTTTAGCAACTGGAGGTGATGAGGAGGCCGCTGACTTGTATGCTATTTGGGGATCCTGTCAGAGGGTCTGATCCAACACCCAGCCTCTCAGGGCTTTGCCAGCATGCTCCTTTCCAAGGCCTCCTCTGTTTACTACCTCTCTGAGGGCCTGTCGGGTCAAGATGGGTGACTGTCAGGGCCCTTCCCCACCCTTCACCTTCTTACTGTGCCATGACTCGGGTGAGGCAGGATCCAGCCTGCCCTTTTTTGTCCACTGGGTCACTGAGGGGTCAAGACCAGGAACGCCCCACCCATCTCTTGGGGCCAAGCCCCGGTTGTCCCCTGTCTTGGTTGGCCTCCAGGCTTGGGAAACTAGAGGGGAAGATTTGCCGGAGTGGGTGGCCTGACCTGGCTACTTACACTTGTCACGTCTAAAGCCCCCTTCCTTTGATGAGGGTAATTATCTAGAAGGTTTCTCAGAGAGAGGCTTTTTAGTAAAGATGTGAAAGGAATGTTTCAATTAACCAAAATGTGTTTTTGGGTGAAGCTTTGGTGGCTCTCCTGTTAAGGGAAGGGCTAGTTAGGGGGGGTTATGAACTAACCCCTTTTTTCCCTTGAGATCCCAGTCGCCTTTCTGTGGCCCTTGAGCTGGGAGTCGGCACCTGCTCATGAGTATCCTTGGGTCCACTGGCAACACAGAAGAACAGGACTGCCTCCCTGCGGTCAATGAGGGGGAGGTGGGCATGGAGTACCAAGTGCTGGAGTTGCTTCCTCCCTGGGAGGGTGAGTATCACTATCTCTGGCTGATGGACTAGTCTTAGACCACCCTGGACTGGCCTGTGTGCTGCCCTGAGCTTGCTTGGGCTGTCAGGCCTTTGTCTCTGTAGACACCTGGCTTCACCCCTCACCGGAGTGGCCCACGGGGTGACTGACATGGAGCAGTGCTTTCTTGACAAACAGGATACTCCCTCCTCTTGGAGGCTGTCCAGGGCAGGAGGGTGTGTGCCAGGGCAGAGGCCATGCATATGTGTATATGAGAAGGGCAGACCCCCAAGGAGGGAGGTAAGGGACTGGCCCTTGGGTCACACAGAGAGCTGCCACAGGGTGTTTTCTTGCTGGGGCCTTGGGGAAAGTCTGCAAGAACTCTTCCTCCAACATGTGGAGAGACAGACCTAGGAGTGTTCTCTCCTCCTTGACGGTTCCTGTGCTGGAGACCTCCTCAGCAATCGCAGAGATTAAGGGGAGGTGGAAGCAGGAAGGAGACTTGGTTTTGTTCAACACTGGGGAGCCAAGTCTTAGGAGAATCTACCAGGTCCTGTGGTTTTGCTGGGGGCCAGCTTGCAGGCAGGAGACTGGACAACACCATCCCTTGGCCAACTGAACCCGGCATGTGCCTCTGGGGAGGCTGGTCTTGGCATGTACCCTGAGGACGAGTGCCAGTTCAGGGTGAGCATTTGGGCAGGGTGTGAGGTTGGCCCTGCTGCCCAGCACTCCACCTGCCGGCAGCCACCCAGCTGTGTGGCCCAGGACTGAGAGCACCCCATAAAGCAGAATCATGGCACTGTTGTTCATTTTTGCAGGGGAAATAGGGCCCAAACCAAAGAGAGGATGTAATGTTCTCAAGTGTAAGTTTTTCTCCTATAAAATTTTAATTAAATCCTTGGCACCCAGTACGCCTTCATCCCTGGAAAGCCCTGGCAGATGCCAGAAATACAGAACCATTCTGAACGTGTGAATCCAGTGGAATGATTCGCAGCCCCCATGTCGTGGCAGGGACTGGGACTTTAATAGTTCTGCGGTGGCTTAGCAGTTGCCTTTTTGGCTGGTGGGATCATGCCTGGTCTGCATGCTGGAAGCCAGCCTGTCATTGCTCTGCCGTTCTCCTTGCAAAGGCGTGGTGACACACGCCAGACTCTGGAGGGATAGGCAAGGAAACCAGTCACTCAGGGCCTTGTTTCTCAGTTCTCAAAGGTCCACATTTCTGTTTTGATAAAAATCTCTTAAAATTCTCATAACCTTGTCAAGATTATCTAGGTACCTAACTTGTAACTTGGATTTGCTGCACAAATTAAGAACCTCTTTTTGAGGTCAGTCAGGTGGTGTGGTACTTAAGGCGTGGATCCCACATTACTGCAGTTTGATGCCTGGATCCAGACCCTGCAGCTTAAAAAACACGCCAGGTGCATGTCTTTGCCTGCCCCAAATCCAAGAAGAGAATGAAAGAGAAGGGATTGTGGCATGGCCATCCCCCCTGGTGGTGCTTTCTCACTTTGTCTCTGGTGAGTGCATTTGCCTTCTAGCAAATAAAACAAATAAATAAATAAAATAAAAAATCAAATTAAAAAAAGGAAGCAAAGGAACCCTTTGAATGTCTTCATGATGGTGCTTGTGTATTTGCTTGTGTAAAGTCCGCGCCAGTGGGCAGTACAAGGGGCCAAGATACCTGGTAGCCAAGGCCACATTTGTGTGGTGACAAATCCTGAAATGACACAGGCAGCTTAGATGCCCTTCGATGGCAACTCGTTAGTATTTGTTGGCAGTAATTGTGTGGGAAGACAGGTGAGGAAAAGGTTGCTGGAATTAAGATTAGGGAGAAATGGACTGTCTACTTAAGGCAGATTTTGGTCCCACTGTCAGGCTAATGTGACTTCAAGAGCAGGACAACTTTATAGAGTCATTAAGTAATCCCTCATTAAAATCAATGCCTTGGGGTTATCTGCAGGGTTTTGTTTTTGTATAATGGCTGGTTATCCTGAGCTTGCAAACAAAGCCTTCAAGTTATTAATGCTGCTTTGTTTGCATACATCTGTTCACAGGCATTTGCTTTCTGTGTTGATATTAATTAATTCAAAATACAGAAACAGTATTGGCCTTAGGCCCCATCTTTCTACTATTAAATCCATTCTTGGCAATTTAACTTTAGCAAAGCACATCATCTGATTTTATTGGCGGTTTTGTTTGTATTTAATTTTCCCAATTTGCTTTGGCTTTTTATGTGTCGCAAGGCGATAACTATGAGGAACGAATTGCTCTAGGTTTTGTCTCTCTGTGTGTATGCGCTCTGTATCCGGTCTCCGGAGTGTTTCCTGAGCTCCTGCCGTGCTGGCCACGTGCTACGCGGAGGATGTGGCAGTCCCAAAGAAGAAAGCTCTGCCCTCTTGGAGCTTGTAGTCTAGAGGTGGAAACAGACCAAGAAGCAAAATAAACCCCAGGCATACAAACAACCTCACAAACAAATGGACAAATAGACAACCTCTATTAAGTGGAGACGAAGAAAAAGTGTGCTGAATAAGATCACAGCCAATGAGGAGTTCCCATTAGACGGGAAGAGCAGGCCTCTCTGTGGAGGTGACATTTGTCTGGAGACTTACATGAAGCTTCTGGGTGGGGAAGGGAGAGTTCCAGTCTAGGGAACAGCAAGCGCAGAGACCCTGGAATGGGGTTGTGTGCTCAATGTGTCTTACATATTGTTTTCGTTTTTAGATTGAATGTACATATGTCTAAATGAATGTTGGTTGAATAAATAATCTCTTGTGGGGTTAACAATATATGGTTAAAATACAGCAGCATGAAGGTTGGGAGAGAAGTAAAGTTACGGAAAGAGTTAGAAGGTTCTTGCATTGTCTAAGAAAGTGTCTTCAATATTTTAATTATAAATAAATATTTGGGGGCCAGCAGGCGGCATAGCGGTTAAGGCACTGGGCTCCCACAGGAGCCCTAGGTTTGAGTCCTGGATCCGGTGGCTTGAAACTACAGAGCACGTGTCGGCACACCCAAAATCTCAAGACGAGAGTGGAGGAGAAGGGACTGTAGTGTGGCCACGCCCCAGGAGGGTGATTTCTTGCTTTCTGTCTTTTTCTCTGGTGATCGCACGTGCCCTATGATAAAAATCTCTAAAGATAAATAAAATTATGTTCTCAACACACTATAAAACTAGACACTTAGAATTTGAAGGGGGTCTATGGCAAGAAGTGGAGCCAGCCTGGTGTGGGGTCCAGGAGGCCCCCCCAAGACCCAGATAGAGGAGAAACCTTGAGGGGCAGGAAGAGAAGGGTTCCCTAGGGCTTGCCGGCTGGCAGGTGGTGCAGAACAGGTGGTGTAGCAGGCTAGGGCTGAGGGGCTGGCACCCTCACCAGGGCCCCACGACATGACCCTCCGGAGCAGTGGTTCTCAAAGGAAGCCGAGTGTGCCTTGGAGGCACCTGGAGGGCTTGTTAAAACAGAGCCTGCTGAGCTCCACCCCGGGATTTCTGATTCAGGAGGTCTGGGGTGGGGCCTGAGAATGCAGTTCATGCACGTTCCCAGGTGATGCTGATGCGCTGGTCCAGGGACCACACCTTAGGATCAGTGATCTAGAGCAAACCGTGCCAGCCACGCTGGGATTTGTCAAGAGTGATTGTGGAGAGAATGAGGGATGAAGCCTTTAGCTGAGGGTCCCATTCAGGTGGCAGAGAGGGCTGTCTGGCTCTAGGGTCCTACTAGAGAGTTACAGCCATGATTTTGGGGCACCCAGGGCCATGACCAGGTCGACTGACTGCCAGCGTGTGTACATACATGTATGTGCATGTCTGTGAGACATCGGCCCATGCACTAGCAAGTTCCTGCTGGTGCCGTAGTCACTACTTTCAGGAGCCTCATGGGTCAAGGGGGAGCCTACAGCTCCTGGTGGGGTTGGGCACAGCCCTGGTGCAAAGCCCTGGCCAGTCAGTGGTCAGGAGCTGTGGATTAACACTGAGAAGCAGTGGCCCCAATGTTGGCCCCTAGAGCTTCTCATCCCTGCCCTGTGAATCTGGAGTCCAGCAGCTCTCTGGTTCTTTCTCATCCCCGGATCCTCCCTGACTTTAGACTGGCTGCTGTGTGTGTGTGTGTGTCTGTCTGTCTGTCTGTTGGGAAAGGGGGTCCTTTGCATGGGATTTGGTGCTCTAGAGACAGGAGGTGATAGGATCGAAGGTGAACCACGGGCAGTTCCCCGGGGAAGGCTCTGGACTCTTTCTAGTGGTACACCCTGGGGGATGGGCTTGAGAGTCAGGGAGGAAGAAGGAGAAAGGCAGTTTGCCATGAAGGCACGCAGGGGACTGATGGGAAACAGCTGAGCCAATTGCTCTGCACACTCAGAAGAGAAATCCTGGCTTCTGAAGAAGCTGCAGAAAATTGATTTTTTGCAGCTTCAGTGGTCATCCTGAAGATGTGGTAGAATAGAAGTTGGGCGCATTTCTCATCTCTGTGTTCTGTGCTTCTGGGTAAGGGGCTCATTGAGCTTCTCAGAGGCAGAGACCCATCATTCCTCTTGCAGTCCCTCCCTTCCCCCATGTGAACAGGAGGAAGCAGAGGGCCCACCTTAGTGTCCCGCTGCTTCTCGTCTGGTGCACACCTTTGGCCTGTTGCCATGAAGAGGACAGGTGTTCATGCCACTGAGTGAGGATAAAGGTATTTGTACAGGGATGCAGCTGGGGGTCCTGGTGTCTAGGGTGTGAGATCGGGGGCAGGACTGGGCGGGGTGCCTTTTAGAGCTTGGCTTCTTTATGGCTGTCCAGCCTCTCAGTGAGTACTGCTGTTGGCTGCTGGAGAGACAGCACCCAGCTAGCTAGAACCATCCTCGTGGACACCGGGCAGGCTTGTCAGGGTGTAGGACCCTGTCTGGGAACAAGGGCTAGCCCTTTGGTGCATTTCCCCTACAGCCGTGGAGAGTGGCCTTAACCACCCAAGGGAGCTGCAGGTTCCCACAGCCAGGAAGGAGGACAAGCCCCACATGAACAGTTTCCGCAGCTCCTGTTAGATTTGGATGATTGCATGGAAAACTGGGCCAGGGTGCTGTGAGGCAGAGCCATGACCTTGCAACTCAGCAGCCAGTGCAAGGAGCAGCTTGGCCTTGGAGACATGCCGCGTGAGCTGCTACGACCCTCCTCTGGCCCTGTCCTCACTCTGTCCTGTGGACTGAACTGCCCCCGGCCTGTCTCTGTACCTCTCTGGTCCCCAGCCTGCTCCTTAGCTGTCAGGAGGACTAATTCCTGACACCCAGTGTGTCCAGGCCTGACATGCCCACCCTGGTTCACGTGTGGAGCAGAAACTAGACACAGAGGGAGTCTGGGCCACTTGCAGTCACTTCTGGTGAGGTCTGGGCTTTGGAAACAGCTCCTCTGTCTTGGCGTCCTTGCCGATGGGCGTATCAGTGTTCTTTCCCCTGCAAGCTGCATCGCCTCGCATAGTGGGGTCATTTCCATCTTGCTCGACTTACTGGAAGGAGCACCGGGGAGACACCCTGCCAGAGGATATTAAGTTCCTTGGGGAGTTTGAGGCTTAAACCCTGAAAAGTGGCAAAGGGTTCTTTTTCCTTGTCTTGTTTGTAGTGGCAGTGAAAGTGGCTCACACCTGGTGACCTGATGCTTGAACTGGGGGGTTGAGTGGGAATGTGCAGAGGAGGGCGAGGGAGGGGAAGGGGAACAACTGGGCAGTTTTTAGACACAAAATAAAGATATTTCCTTTAAGTCAAAAGTGAAATGAGAGCACTTCTAATCCCTGAGCAACCTGAAGTAGGAATAATAATAATGTTACGATGGTAGTTTTATGGATATCATCTCCCCCCAAATTTGGCCTGATCAAGGCCGATATGCACTGGCATTTCATATGAATGTCATAATGTTATTAATAATTATTTTAGAAGTAGCTGATGCTTATCAGCTTATTTTCAGACACTGGGCTAAGCACTCTGATGTCTTTCATTTCATTTCGTTATGTTAAGAAACCCAGGGGTAACTATTACCCTTTTAAAGTCAGGGAAACACCTGCTGAGAGATGGGATCACTTGCCTGAGGTCTACTGAGGCAGAGCAGGGAAGCCAGCAGCTCCGCCCTGGACTCAGACACACCCTGGGTTTACCAAGGAGCACCGTTTCCTGGGTGCCATGTTGTTCCTGCGTGGGGCAGATAGGCAGAGAGCCTTCATCATGAGGATGATGAGGATGATGGTGGAGGTGGCGATAAAGAACGAAGGCTCCAGAGCCAGACTTCCCGAATCGCGTCCCCAAAGTGCTGCTTACCGGCTGGGCGACCTGGACAAGTGCCTCAGTTTCCTTACCTGTGCAGTGGAGATAATGATTTCGTCTACCCCAAGGGTCGCTGCAGAAATTAAATGGTGAATTCACACAAGGGGCTCAGAAAGGTGTTGCCCGTCCATGTTGGTGGCTGCTATTGTCATCATCCGCTCTGCACATTCTCCCAGGTTCACACCTTGCTGCCCAAGGGGCTCTAACTGAGTATGACAAAAGTGGTACACCATAGGTGCCCGGTAAATATCCACTGGATGGAGGAATGGAATTTGCCAAGTGGCCTGGAGGGCTCCTGCAATAATTTATCTCTTGGAAGAGTCCTCCTCACAACGCCCTGCCTGAGACTGACCACAAAGAGAGAGCCTGCTTCTCACCACACTGGTCAGCTCACCTTCCCTGGCTCTGCTTGGCGGTAAGGTCTCAGCCCTGGTGGGCCCAAGGCCTGCTGGGGGCACAGGCTTCCTCAGACCCCAGCTCACTCGCCTGAGCAGTAGGGGTGGGAGGGAAGCTGTTGTTCTCTGCACATTAGGGGCTACTCCATGTGGATGTATGAGCCAGGGAGCCCCAGCCCTCCCCCCAGCCTCATGGGAGGGGGCTCTCAGAGAGCTGGGCCAGCCAGCTCAGGAGGCTGCCCAGCCTGTCAAGGTTAACAGATAGTCCTTGGCTCTCCCCTAGGAAGTAATTCAACTTCTCCCCTGACTTAGGCCACATTGTTTCAAAGCATGTGGTATAAACTACTGACCACTGGGGAATTGCTTGAATTAACAAACTCATTTTTCCCGAGACCTGAGGTTGAACTTAAGTGAGGAGTTCAGGGCTCTTTTGCAAAATCCAGTAGATCAGGAGAACTCACGTTACACCACATTTTCTACCTTGATCAAATGCACATTTTGCATGGTGGGGCCTTCTTCATGCCTGTACTCTTCCAGCTGGACAGGACTGCACAGAGCCGTGGCAAACCAGGGTACTCGTTGGCCCTGGAGCCAACCAAGGCTTTGGGAGAGTCGGTCTCCTGTCTGGGTTGAGGAGAGCTTCAGAATAGTGCCTCCGTTTTCTTCTTCTCCCCTACTCCCCCATACTCATATATCTAAGTGTCTTCATTAAGAAAGGAGGAGTTTGAGTGACCTGGGTTTTGGACTGAGTACAGCTACCACCTGCACTTCTGCTTGTCTCTGTGCAGACCTTCTAAGCCTGCTTTGCCTCCACCAAGGTGCCCGCCATAGAGACTACCACAGATCAACAGGAAGCCGGTTCCTGTCTTCCTACAGCTCCACCTTCATAGCCCATGTCCAGGCCTAAGCTTAGAACAGAGCTCAGTGGAGGCCTGGAGATAGCTCCATTCCTCAGAGGACAAGGCCTGTCTTTAATAGGCTAAGAGCTCCCCAGGGGCAAGGGTTTCATGTGTGATATAGACTGGAAACCATAGAGGGTAGCAGATGTCTAGAGCTTAGGAAAGATGGGACTCAGGGAGTTAGAATAAGGAAGGTCACTAGCTTTCTGGGGGAGGCCTAATGGCACTTGGAGGCCCAAGACAGAAGAACAGCTTGGTCAGACTGATGTGGAACATCCTAGAAAGCAGTATTACTTCTCAAACCCCATCCTCTCTACTCTGGGAATACAGTTTTTTTTAAGACAAGGGGTATGCGGCCCAAAGGAGTGGTTCTTAATTCTAGCTTTGCATCATGATCTCCTGGGGAACTTTGTGAAGCTGTAGGTGCACAGCCCTAGACCTACCCAATCAGTTGCCCATGGGTGCAGTCTGGACATCTGCAATCAGAAGCTCCCAAGAGGCTTATGGTGCCGGGCCAGAGAGAACCTCTACCCACCCCACATGGATGGGCTCTCCTTGGTCTGTCCCTTCCCTGTAGAAGCTATTTGGGCTACAAGGACCTCAACTGATGGAGAACCACTTCATGGACTCTCTCTGGCTTTCAGTATACCTGGGGCTGACCCATGAACTCCCAATCAGCTCAGGACATAGGCGGCAAGTTCAGGGTCACATGGCTCTGGGCCCCAGGGGTAGGAGGTGGTGCCTCAGCTGCTCTCTGTGTTGGCTCCTCTCTACCTGATGGTGGAGGGCTCTCACTCCTTCCTCTTCATGACTTTTTTTTTGTCCCCTTGTCATTGTCTCTTTGGTCTAGGAGAACCAGAGACTGCCATCTTCGGGAATCATCATGAGTTTTCAACTTTATCTGCTGCTCTACTGCAGTTCTCTTGGCATTCTTTACCCGAAATTGCAGGGTAGGGAGTCCAGCTGGCCAACTCAGAGGTCTGTGATAGCCATGGGTTATTGCTCAGGGGCAGTTGGGAGGGCAGATGAACCATACATGGTTGTCAATGGGCCAGGGACAGGGCAGGCAGGTGGTAGCCATGATTAATACAGAAAACCTCTGAGTCAAGGTGGAATCTTTGAGAAACTAAAACCTGGCAGAGGATAGATAGTTGTGCTTTCCACGTGCATGCAGGAAAGCTGAAAGTTAGTGACCTTGGAGATTCATGCCTGGAGTCCCTATTTTCATTGGGGTATGAAGAGGGCAAAGACTCTAAGGAGATGCAGAGGGGGTCTTGGATCTTCTTAAATCCGTAGGGTGGTCCCTTCTTTGTGCGCCCTAGAGCACAGGGATCTGGGAGAGTAATGGCTGGCTTGGCGGTCACTTGAGTGCCTTAGTCATCTTGTGTGGAGGAATTTTTATGACAAAATTTTAAATCTGAACTTTTCTGGGAAGCTTTAGGGGCATAGAAGCTTTCTTTGACATTGAAAGAAAAGTGTATTGGGTAAGCTTTTCTGGGAGAAGGATCAATATACCTCTGTTGGATTCTCCTAGGCATCCTGGCCCCACGTAAAAACCCATGCTCCTTGGAACCTTTTGTCACACCAGTTTGTTGTGTCCTCTGTTAGGGTGAGATATGTGGAGCAAGTGGCCTTGCTGTGTTTCATCAGAGCTTGACTCTTAGCTCTGTCACTCACTAGCTTTGTGAGCGTGGTCAAGGGATATGACTCTTCTGAGCCCCAACTTGCTTCCCTGCAAAATGGGAGATGGTGGTCTCTATTCTGCCCAGGCTGTTTTGAGGACTTGGTGGAAATAATGAGTGTTAAGTGCTAAGGTACAGCATAGATGTCTGAGGGCAAGACTGTAGCAGCCTGAATTTGACTCTTGCGCTACTTGTCACCTGTTCTTGAAGCTCTGAGAGACCCAGGGATTTGCGTAGTGTCTGTGTCCTCAAAGGGATTTGGAGGTATCTTCCAGGGTTTGCCCTCTCTGGTCACTTTCCTGGTTGTGGCCATACGTGCACTCTAGGGAGGTTACCAGAGAAGGGTGTGCAGGGTAAGTACACACAGCTGTATTTGTCCATGGGCCAAGAGAAGGGTTGCAGTGGTCACCTCTGTTGACACCTGGCTTGGAAGAGCTTGTAGACATAGGCCCAGGGGTATTTCTGCCTCCTTCCCTTACTCTTCTACCAGAGCCCTTGGGGTTAATGGAGCCTTGTGAACCTCTTGGATTGTGTGCCTGCAGGGGTAAAGAATCTCTTTTAAGAGCTGGCCCTGTAGCCTGCTGGTGAGGGAGCTGGATCTCATGTGGTTGACCATGGTTTGAGTCCCTGGGGGCTTGAAAATCGCACTCGTGCGACCCCCCCATCCCAATCTCAACAGGATGGAGAAATAGAGGAGAAGGGATATGGCATGACCACACCCTACTCGGGGTGCTTTTTCCATCTCCCTCTCTCTGGCAAGTGCACACATCTCTAGCATTTAAAAAACAAATAGAAAAGAACCTCGTGTAGTTTTGGGGTGGGGGTGATGTAGCTGAAGCTGACTTAGGCCCACGTCCAGAGTATTCTCCCTGTGGTTTCCTGTCTAGGTCAAGGCCAAGCTTCCAGGGCTTTGAGGGGTTCTCTTACAAGATTAGCCCCAGCACTGAATGCCTGCTGCCCCCTCTCCCGAGCAGCTGTCAGACAAGGTATTAGTTATATGCTGAAAAGGCTCTGATGGAGACATGCCGACGCCTCTAGTTGGAATGCCGGAAAGCATGCATCCCGGTGGCGCTCTGGTGTTGACAGTGGGTGCTGTCACCCTCTTGCAGTCTGTGCTTCATGTGGACATGTGTGTACTATTTACGTTGCTATTAGGCTTCCTTACTGAGGGTGACATTTACATGCTATAAAAAGTCCATTAACTAAATTTAAGCTTCTCCAGAGATCATGCAGCCTAATCTGTACTTGGCATTTGACATGGAGGGAATTGAAACCCCTGAGGTCCCTTTCTGCTGGGCCTTTCTTGGGATTGGACTGATGAATTTTGCTGAATGAGTAAGTATGTGAATGAATACGTGAGGAGAGTGAGTGAGAGAATGATATTGTTGGGACCAAGCACTTGTCTCGTAGGGCGCGTGAACTAAAGTTATAACTAAAAATAGATAAGCATTCAATAAACTGCCTTTTATTTTTAATGCCAAGGAGCATGGCTAACATTCACTATAGTAGCAAAGCAGTTTTGTTATTTTGTTATTTTGGAAGATCAAAGTATTTAAAAATACTATTCCTGCTTTTAAATCAACTGTTTAGACAGCTCTTTTTATTCTAGTTTAGCTGAAGATTTCAAAAGGTTGTGAATCAGTACAAGTTTGCCTTTTCCTGGTGGTGCATTCTAAGACGAGGTTAAAGTTGTTCTCTGCACGCAGGCAGGGCCCTTTGGCCATCTGTAAGTGGACCAGCTCTGCTGGCTGTGGCTTCTGCCCTGTGAAGGCCACCCAAGGTCACCTGAGCTAAGGTGGGCACCTGGTTTGTTTGAAGCAAGTTCTCTGCAGCAAACCTGGACTGGGTCTGTAGTACATCCTTCCAGGCCTGACGTGGGAAACCTGTTTCTCTGCTGACCAGAGAAACCACCTCCCTGGCCTTCCAGAGAGTGTCCACCTCATGACTCTTAGGCACAAACTAAGAGGCCGTAGGGGCCAGGCATGGAATCCTCTTTTCTGAAGAGGACTTTTTTCAAATTTGCAATAGGACTCATGTGCTCCAGAGAGAGAGAGGGAGAGGGAGAAGGAGAGGGAGGGAAAGTACCCCTCCTCCCCCACAAAGGGGATGGTCATGCTGCAATCTGTTTTCCTTCATCCTCCTCCTGGGATTTTGGGCACAGATGCACATCAGGTCCAGGACTTGGGCCCTGTGGGATCCAGCCACCGGAAAGCATGCATCCCGGTGGCGCTCTGGTGTTGACAGTGGGTGCTGTCACCCTCTTGCAGTCTGTGCTTCATGTGGACATGTGTGTACTATTTACGTTGCTATTAGGCTTCCTTACTGAGGGTGACATTTACATGCTATAAAAAGTCCATTAACTAAATTTAAGCTTCTCCAGAGATCATGCAGCCTAATCTGTACTTGGCATTTGACATGGAGGGAATTGAAACCCCTGAGGTCCCTTTCTGCTGGGCCTTTCTTGGGATTGGACTGATGAATTTTGCTGAATGAGTAAGTATGTGAATGAATACGTGAGGAGAGTGAGTGAGAGAATGATATTGTTGGGACCAAGCACTTGTCTCGTAGGGCGCGTGAACTAAAGTTATAACTAAAAATAGATAAGCATTCAATAAACTGCCTTTTATTTTTAATGCCAAGGAGCATGGCTAACATTCACTATAGTAGCAAAGCAGTTTTGTTATTTTGTTATTTTGGAAGATCAAAGTATTTAAAAATACTATTCCTGCTTTTAAATCAACTGTTTAGACAGCTCTTTTTATTCTAGTTTAGCTGAAGATTTCAAAAGGTTGTGAATCAGTACAAGTTTGCCTTTTCCTGGTGGTGCATTCTAAGACGAGGTTAAAGTTGTTCTCTGCACGCAGGCAGGGCCCTTTGGCCATCTGTAAGTGGACCAGCTCTGCTGGCTGTGGCTTCTGCCCTGTGAAGGCCACCCAAGGTCACCTGAGCTAAGGTGGGCACCTGGTTTGTTTGAAGCAAGTTCTCTGCAGCAAACCTGGACTGGGTCTGTAGTACATCCTTCCAGGCCTGACGTGGGAAACCTGTTTCTCTGCTGACCAGAGAAACCACCTCCCTGGCCTTCCAGAGAGTGTCCACCTCATGACTCTTAGGCACAAACTAAGAGGCCGTAGGGGCCAGGCATGGAATCCTCTTTTCTGAAGAGGACTTTTTTCAAATTTGCAATAGGACTCATGTGCTCCAGAGAGAGAGAGGGAGAGGGAGAAGGAGAGGGAGGGAAAGTACCCCTCCTCCCCCACAAAGGGGATGGTCATGCTGCAATCTGTTTTCCTTCATCCTCCTCCTGGGATTTTGGGCACAGATGCACATCAGGTCCAGGACTTGGGCCCTGTGGGATCCAGCCACTAACCACCACGCCACCTGCTGGCCCTCTGGAGCCTTTTTTTAACCCATCGCTGAACCTACAGAAAATACTTATTCTTTGAAAGTCTTACTGCATTGTTTCAAACAGCGGCAGATGAGGCAGTGAGGGCTGTAAGGAACCCAGGCAGAGGGGTGCTGTGGGAAAACCGGGCACTTTAGAGCCTGAGAATCCTGAGCCTGAATCTTGGAGCTGCCACTCACTAGCTATGGGAGCATGGCCAAGGGACATGACCTGCGAAATGGGAGATGGTGATCTCCATCCTGCCCAGCTTGTTTTGAGGATTCTGTGGAAAAAAATCAGTGTTAAGTGCTACATAGGCACACAAGGGCAAGACTGTCACAGCCTGGATCTGAATCCACTACTTCTCACCTGACCCGGAAGCTCAGAGAGACCCAGGGACTTGCCCGTGTCCTCTGGCAGCGGGCGTGCCATCACTCCCTCCTAGTGGCACCCTGTGTGAAAGAACTGGGCTGAGCCCGACAGTGGTCGTGGTCATGTGATTAGTCCCGTCTGCGCCAGCTGGGCAGCCCGCAGAGGGTAGACCACCTGTGGGCTGAGAGTGCTGACTGGCTCCTGGCCACACGTCACAGCTGCAGCAAGGTCAAGACCATCCCTCCCACCCCAGATTTGAGGAATGGAGAGCAGAAGGGCTGCAGAGAGCACCCCCTTTCCCAGACAGTCCCAGGAGTCCACTCTGACTCCTGATTGCTAGCAGGCCTCCGGACTAGCGAGGCTGTGGAGCTCAGCCCGGCCCTGACCTCGGCCTCCCAACCCCGTTGGTGCCCTGCTTGTCATCCGCAGCCCCGGCAGGGCCAGCTCCCTGCACCCGGGGGCTGCCCTGTGCTCCTCTGAGCCCCAGCTGAGCACGCCGAGTTATGTAATGCTGCTGAGCCAACAGTACGAGTCGCAGTCAATTTGCTGGCCTGGAGTTACACTGTGCAGACGCTCCGCGGTGCGGTTCGCTTTTGTCTCGGAGGCCGTAAGCAGATAGCATAACCCCGCTTACCATTAGACGTTTTGCAAATCATCTGGACTCGAGCGTGCCGCAGCCAGACAGTTCATTTATGCTGTGAATGGTATGATTTGTAAAGTAATAAATTTCCCATCTCTCTGCCAGCAGTAAAGTATAGCACGCAGGCGAGGCAGAACCCTCCAAAAATACGCTGGCTCCCACTGAGACCTGGAAGAGAGTGCTTTCAGGTTTTGCTTCTCTCTGTTCCTGAGTTCACCAGATTCTGGGAAGTCAGGTTTGGGCCATAAATCCACCCTACCATCTGGGTGACTCCAGGGCCTAGCACGGACTTGTTATTAGCATGTGTAATTGGTTCCGACCATGACACATCTGTCTCTTCTCGGGTCCCCCTAGCCTTTGCCACTAACAGGAAGGCCTCGACAGACATCACTCAGGCTGGACTGATGGAAGTTGTTGGCCATCCTTCCCCTCTCTGTGGCAATGTCTGTGTTTGGGTGGAGGCGAGGCTGTTTCCCACGTGAAGTGAGCAGCCGACAGCAGTTATGGGAGGTGTGCTAGTGGGAGCCTCTTTAGGTCTCCCGTGAAGGCAGGCGAGGACAAGTGCCTTGGCAGCCAGAAAGGTGTTCAGAGCAGAAGGTCAAGGGCAGGATTGGACTGAGGCCGGAACCCCTGTTTCTGTCTCAGAGAGTGGTTGGTGGAGGGGGCACCTGTGATCAGCACTTCTGCAGAAGCAGGAGACCATGGAGCTTTAGTCCTAAGGGCCAGCTGTGGTCTGGGACCCCGAAGGGCAAGCAGGTGGCGTGGAGTCCCTATTTTGGCCAGCCTCTTTCTTCTTACCCTACGTAGTGGCTTCTGTCTGGAGGGACCTCTGACCTCAGCCCCAGATGCTGATGAGGCCATGGCCAGCCCTAGTGGTCTGCTGGGCAGCTACTTATGTCCCCTCTGTGGGGAAGGTGGCCCTGGGTGCAGTGGTGGAGGTCCTCCAGGGTATGAGCATCCACTGCTCAGCTCTGAGTTTTCGTCCAGCTCCCTTTCTACTTTAGCCTCTTGTTTTCTCTCTTTTTACCCCTTCTTTCTTTCCTTCTTCCTCCTCCTCCTTTTCCACCTCTGCCTTCATTTCTTCCACCTTTGGTATTTGCGGTTTTGATCCATTTTAAAATGAACTAACATTAGGAACTAGATAAAAATAGAAGAAGGAAGGACCTGCGATGTGATTTAGCCACAATCACTGTCACCGATCGGTTACTGTCCCGCTAGGCCCGGGACAGGATACCTCCCTTTGCGTGGGACAGCTCTCCTGTCACCTTTTCTTGCTCTTACCAGGGTACGGAGGTGTGGGGTGGGTGGATTCGCTCCTCCCCAGTGGTGTGGGAGAGTCTGCTGTTTATCAGATTGTTTCCCAGCTTCAGGCCCAGCCTGGGAGGAGCTTGGGAAGGAGACAGGTGGACCTGCAGGGATGTCCCTTCTCTCAGTGTGGCCTGCAGTGCCTGTCTGGTTCTGCCATCTGCACCCCGGTTCCTCCATCTAGTCTTACCCTTCATCTCCTTCCCGCCTCGCCATAGGTCACTCAGACAACTCCATCACTGCCTGTCAGCTGCAGTTTGCTGTGACACGGGTGTGAGCGAGCCTGACTGAGTGGTGCTGAGCATGGAGGAGGTGATCCGGCACGCAGAGGGTTTCAGTGAGTGTTGGCCAACAAGGCAGGTCCACTGTGTGCCTTGGGCACCAAGCTGCCTCGTTACTCAATCCGAAGAGTGTGGTGCCTGCACAGGCTAGAGTGTGCAACCTTCCCTGCCCCCTCGGGCAGTGCACAGCCTTTGCACTACGCCCCCTTCAGGTGGCAGCTGGAAGGTAATGTTTCTAGGCCTGGGCCTGGAAAGTGAGAGCACAGAGAAGTTCTTTGGGGAAGTAGGCGAGTCCAGCATGGAGCTGGAAGATGCTCAGAGAATGAGCTGGGTGGCTGAGGTGACCCAGGCTATGGGGACGAAGCTGCTATTGCAATCTTCAGCTCTTTGGAGTGAGGTGAGGGTCAGAGGCTGGAAGTGCAGTCAGGACCTACTGGCCAAGAGACCAGAGGACTAAGTTTGCAGAGAAACGCTGCTGTGGATTCCAGGAAGGACCACCTGAAACTGCTGAGGCTCTGGGTGGTGGGGGGGAGAGAGGGGTCCCTGGAAGGACACCCAGGACTGAGTTGCCATCTCCTGCCAGAGCTGCAGGGGTGCCAGATTCCAGGCCATCTGGGTGTAATGGTGGAGGTTCCCTGGCACGGCAGGACGCCATGGACCAGTCTCCTCTCTCCAGCCAGATGGCAGTGCTGGTTGAACAGGCATGATGTGTGCTGGGTGCTCCTTGGGGGACTTCGTGACATTAAGTCTTTCATTTAATCCTTGCAATAGTCCTGCGAGTCGGTGTTAAAATGCAGAAACCGAGGCCCAGAGACATCCAGTGACTTGCCCAAATTTTCTCAGCTAGGAAATAAATAGAAATAGGGTTTTTTGGTCACCTTCCTGCTATACTGAATGAACATGAAGGCAGAGACAGGGCCAGTCCTGCTCTCTGTTGACTCCCTGGTGAACAGGAAGGTCCTTGCACACAGCGAGACTGAGAGAATGAGTGAGTGGCTGGGCCCACCTCCGTGTGTGTCTGAGCCCGCCTCTGTGGCCTGAAGCACCCCACCTGAGCTCTTCTCTCTGCCCTCTGGCTATCCTCTGGCCCTACCTGTCTCAGAAAGGACCACTTGGTGGGAGAGGGGGAGCTTGGGTTAAAAAGACCCTCCCACCAGCTCTCCAGCCCCCTTAGGTCCTGAAGAAACTATTGAGTCATGCATTTTCCTTGGGTTTTGGTGATTCGTGATTCGTGCTTGTGAGAAAGGCTAGAGAGTGACTCATGCTGTTTTAATAAGTCTACGAATATTCTCAAGAAGTGGTGGATAAATCATGGGCTGGCAGTCCACTCCTCCATGGCTGCCAGAGCCAAATGCTCAGAAATCACCAAGTGAAAAAAGGCTGCAGAAAATTCAATCTCCCTGGCATCATTTTCCTCATTTGAGCTAATAGCATGAGGCGCCTTCCTTCTGGCGCTGTGAGGTGCACCGTGGACTCCCCCGACTTCTTGGGGTCCTGGGGGAGAGAGAGCGCAAATACTTTACATTCAGCGAGTTCCTGAGGCTTCCATGTGATGAGAGCTGCTAGGACCTCCCAAGGCTTACCTTGTGCCCTTAGAACTGGGGCTAAGCCCACAGGAAGCCAGCCTTGGACCCAGCATCTGACGACGGGATACTGCAGCGAGCAGGGCCCCTTCTTTGTGATACTGAGGACAAGGCCAGCCGGCAGCCATCCTGGCCTCTCAACCTTGTCAAGACTCACACGTCTCAGTCAGGCCTGCTGGGCTCAGGTTACTTACAATAAACAGTGAGGGAGAAATGAGGTAGCCCAGAGGCACAGGCCAGTGTGGGGGAGAATGGGTCATTGCAGATGACTTGCAGGGGACCAGGAGGATCCCTGACATGTAGCAGGAATTGGCATGGGGGTTAATTCTGTGGGTTTATGGTTCCGTGCTGATTTCCCATGTACCTCTGCTCCAGGGCACTCAGCAAGTGGGCTGGAAAAAAAAAAAAATCAGAGATACACTCGACTTGGTCAGCATCTGTGCAAGGATCCAGTTACGGCTGACAGTCCCTTGTTTAGGAACCTGATTCCTTGCAGAGCATCTAGTTCAAAGGAGGGGGAGGGTAGACAGGTCATTGGGAATGGAGGGCCCCATTCAAATGTAGGGGACTTCCTACATCTGGTCTCCTTTCTGTAATTTCGTTGTTGTCCCCTCCCCATATATACTGAGCCTCCAGGGGTCTGTACTGCTCAGTGCTGGGTCCAGGCTCCAGGAGTTCAGTACTTGGTTAGAGTGTACTCTCCCTTCCACTCTTCCCCTTCCCCATCCCCTCTTCCACTTATCCATGCGAAAACATAAATGACATATGATTATGCATGTAAAACATTTAGCATCCTGTCTGGCTCAATAACTGTTGGCTTGTATTGTCAGGATCGATATTATTGCTGTTATTTAACACCCATTGCATGCCAGGAAGAAAAAGAAGAATGACTAGTGGTGCAAGTTGGTGAGCGTATCACTAGAGAGCTGGAAATCATAGAGATGGCCAAGCCTCACGCCTCATGTTGTAGACGGGGATAGTAAGGCCCAGAGAGAGGAAGAAACCACTAGGAATCTCACAGTGAGGCTGTGACTAGGCCAGACTTAGAACCCATGGCTCCTCCTGCCTTGTCATGTAGTTCTGGGAGGCTGGAGGAGGTGGGTTTTGAGATGAGCCTGGGGATAAGAGTAAGACTAAAAGCACTGGGACAAGGAGGAGAGAGAAGAGGTGGGCCTAGGATGGTGGGTAGACAGAGTTTCATGAGAGAAGAGCCTTGGGAGACTGGGAGGGGCACTAGGCCATCTCTAAAGCGTAATGTGAATGGACCTGAGAAGGCTTCACTGCCCTCAAGTCTTCTCCTCTGTCACTACCAGCAGGTGCTTTCTCCTGACACATACAGATCGGAGATGGGGCTCTGAGGCATGAAGCATGGCATACTGGTCTCCCCTTGTGCTCAGGCAGAGCAGAAACCCTTCTCCAGGCTGGAGATCATAGGCCATGGAGATGCTGAAGGCTTCTCTCCTGGGAGGGAAACCCATTCTGTCCTAAATTGCCATTAACCCCTTACTGTAATTTCTTAGGGCCCGTGTAACAACCTGCCACAAACCAGGTGGCTGAAAACAACAAAAGTGTCTTCCCATACAGTTTTGGAGGCCAGAAGTTCAAAATCCAGGTGTTGGCAGCTTGAGTTTTCTCTGGGGGCGCCAAAAGAGTGTCTGTTCCCTTTCTTACAGCTTCTGCTGGCCCCCCTTCTGCTGGTCCCTGGCAATCCTTGGCATTCCTTGGGTGGTAGCTTCATGGCTCAAGTTTCTGCCTCCATCTCCATGTGGCTGCCTCCTCTGTCTGTGTCCTCTTAAAATGATATGTGTTAATGGATTTAGAGACAACCTAGTTAAGTCAGCAGGAGCTGGCCTTAAGATCTTTAACTTAATTACATCTGCAAAGATGCTTTTTCTAGATAAGTTCATACTCACAGGTTCTGGGTAGAGATTGTTTTTGCAGGGAGTTGAGACACTATTCCACTCACCACACCCCTAGAGCAGTGCTAGCATATGGCCTTGAGAGATGGGTCACAAAGTTACTGGTTGGGATGAGACGATATATCTAGATGAATCACTATGAGATACTAGGAAAACTCCCAGAAGCATTTGAGCCTTGGCTATAAAGTTTTCGTTGAGACTCTAGATAGACTCAGGGCCCAATTTAAAGTGATGGTTCAGGTGCCTGTGTACAGACTGAGTGGGGTTGGGAAGGACACTGTGACCGCAGTCTGCCTGTAGGAGGGTCCACAGTTGTCATCTCTAGAACTTTCTGCAGTGACGGAAGTGTTCTTTGACATCTGAGCTGTTCAACAGAATGGCCACTAGCCATGTGTGTCTGTTGATCTTTTGAAACGAGGCTAATGCAACCAAAGGACTAGATTTTGACTTCTGTGTATTTTTATTAAATTTACATGGACCTCTGTGGCCAGTGGCTTACCATAATGGACAGCGCAGATCCAAAGTGTCTTCATTCGACTCTTTTTCCTTATCTATTCCTCATTTCACTATCAGTAATATAACACGAAGAGCTAACATTTCTCTTTTGCTTTTTATGTATATGATGTTTACATTTTTAACAGATGCAGAGGCTAGATGGAGTGGCCTGGTTTTTTAGCCATCATATAAGAAAGCATTGCTGGGACCAGCAGATGGTGTAATGGTCATGTCACTGGACTTTCATGTAGTCAACCACAGTTCGAGTCCTAGACCCGACGACTTTAAAACGCATGCCAGGTGCGTGTACGTGTGTGCCTAAGACCCAGAGAGGAGAATGGAGGAGAAAGGATTGCATTTGAGCCTTGGCTATAAAGTTTTCGTTGAGACTCTAGATAGACTCAGGGCCCAATTTAAAGTGATGGTTCAGGTGCCTGTGTACAGACTGAGTGGGGTTGGGAAGGACACTGTGACCGCAGTCTGCCTGTAGGAGGGTCCACAGTTGTCATCTCTAGAACTTTCTGCAGTGACGGAAGTGTTCTTTGACATCTGAGCTGTTCAACAGAATGGCCACTAGCCATGTGTGTCTGTTGATCTTTTGAAACGAGGCTAATGCAACCAAAGGACTAGATTTTGACTTCTGTGTATTTTTATTAAATTTACATGGACCTCTGTGGCCAGTGGCTTACCATAATGGACAGCGCAGATCCAAAGTGTCTTCATTCGACTCTTTTTCCTTATCTATTCCTCATTTCACTATCAGTAATATAACACGAAGAGCTAACATTTCTCTTTTGCTTTTTATGTATATGATGTTTACATTTTTAACAGATGCAGAGGCTAGATGGAGTGGCCTGGTTTTTTAGCCATCATATAAGAAAGCATTGCTGGGACCAGCAGATGGTGTAATGGTCATGTCACTGGACTTTCATGTAGTCAACCACAGTTCGAGTCCTAGACCCGACGACTTTAAAACGCATGCCAGGTGCGTGTACGTGTGTGCCTAAGACCCAGAGAGGAGAATGGAGGAGAAAGGATTGTAGCATGGCCATCTCCCTGGGGGGATAATTTCTCACTTTCTGTTTCTCTGGCGAGCTCATGTGCCATAAATGTATATATGTATGTGTGCGTATATGTATGTGTATACATCTGTATACATCTATACATGTATATATATAAACGTATTTATCTGCACTTTGTACGTGTGTATATATGTATATATATAGATATATTTATATAGATGTATATAAAGGTAAGCACTCTTTACTCTTTGAGTTAAATGGAGGAGAAAAGTGCTTTCCTAGGGATGCTCCTAAAGCTGGCACTTGCCTGGTAGTTAAGCTAGAGAAGCAGCCGGATAGGCCACTGTGGAGTCTGTAGTCACGCCAGTGAGGAGGTGGCCTGGCAAGGTTTCTTAGAGCCAGAGGAAAGGGGTGAGAGCCCATGTCTACACTGCTTGCCTCCCTGTGTCTGGGAGTCTCCAAGTTTGAGGCTCTTTGTTGTTTTTTCTGGAAAGCCACAGATAAAATTTGAGTTTCATAAAGCACTACCCCTCCAAATTACTCCTGTATTCTTGCTTCCCCAGATGGATACTGTATACTGTCTTGCTTTAGAGTAAGGATATTTATTTTTGCACACTGTTTAGACATGATCTTAAGTAACACTTCATTTATTTACACATTTGTGTGTTTTTGACCCTTTCAAATGAAAAGTAGTGTTTGCCAGAGACTGAAAAATCTCCAAGGAGGCAGTTCTTGGGGTGATGGGATCTTCATTGACTTACACATTTGTGGGCTTGAAACTCAAGGTCGTTGCTTCTTCTTGGCATGTGCAAATCAAGACTGTGGCTCAAAATTCAGTCTGCTTGCCTGCCTGTGCTTACGCTCAATGGAACCCCTGGGTCCGGGCTGGAAGTCACAGGCCAGGAAGAGGGGAAGGTTCTGCGCCTCAGACTCTGTTAATGCAGGCAGCTCAGCCTGGGTTAGATGGGGAGTCGTGGAGGAGGCTGCAGCTCAGGGTCATGCTTGCCCTGCACTGTGTGCATGTAAGACACAAATTAGGGATTTAGAGGCGAGGAAACTGGTGAGTGTTGCTAGGCAACCTTTCAGCGGGGCCTGAAGGTAACACAATCTCTGGGAGCAGCCTGGTAGGAAGGCCTCCTAAGGACAAAACTGAACTTGAGAAACAGCATCTCCTGCAACTGCACCTGCCCGGATTGTCTCTCGGAGGGGGTGGGAAAGGTCATTGGAGCCATGCTGTTATATAAGCTGTTCGGGAGGAATGCTACATCTGGGGATGCTTTATTTGTTATGTCCTCTTTTTAAAATGTATTTATTTGCACTTCACCTTGTAGAAAAGAGGCTCTCAGGTGATTTCAGAAGTACAGATGCTCCAGCAGGATAGGCATTAACTAAGAAACGGAGACAGAGGGGAACAAAGGAGAAGAAAACAGTGTGCTCAGGCATTCAGCAAGTGTTAGTTGACTGTTGACCATGTGCCTGGCTCTGTGGTTATAACAGGAAACAAAAAAATCAGCCCTGGCTCCCACCCTCCTAGAGCTTACAGTCTAACAGAAGGTGTGAAGAAAAAAAGAAAAAGGCCACACGGGCAGTACTTTGTTGAGGGTAAACTCTGCGTCTCCTAGCAGCCAAAGCAATAACTATGAGGGCCTAGGTGTGTTTTCTGTGTTGTGTTGGTAAAACTACGGTGACAGTAGCTTCATCACTGTCCTGGGTGTGCAGACCATGGCACAGGGCTCCTCAGTCCCTGTGAAGAGACCCCCCACCCACCCCTTGCCCACTTCACCACTAGCCTCATTTGGGTACAAGCCCCCTAGGGGTCATGAGGCCTAGATGTTCTAAGGGGCTGCCGTCAAATGACAGGTTTAGGCTCCCTGTGCCCAGCCTGTTCCGGAGCTCTGCCCTGTGCTTCCTACCCCACCTCTTGGGCCAGACTGACTCCTCTCACAAGAATGTCATTTATCTCCACTATTATCTTTGTCTTCTCCCTGTGTATTCAGTGTCCTCACGATTTCTTTTTATTTTTTAGAATTCAATTCTATTCATTATTATTGTTTTCTTTTTAACTTGATGAGAGAGAGAGCGAGAGAGAGAGAGAGAGAGAGAGAGAGAGAGAGAGAGAGAGAGAGAGAGAAAGAGAGAAAGCAAGCCCCCATGACCAGGACTTGAACTGCAGTTGACCACATGGGAGCCCAGCATGCCAGTTATCATGCCACCTGCTGGCCCCATCCTCATGGTTTTAAAGTTGCCGTTTACTTACAACATCTTCTTCCAGTGACGCTTGTGAGTTGGCCATGGTTTCAGCTGTTCTACGACAAAGAAAGCTGAAGCACAGAGGGCGAGTGGTCTGCCTGAGGTCTCACAGCTTCATGACCCCACTTCGACCCCTCTCTTCACTTCATCAGATTCTCCCTTCATTACTATGCTTCTGTGGTGGGAGCCTGGCTTGCTCACAGACTCTGAAAGGGCCTAACCCTTTAGCCGCTTGTACCTCGCTAGGAGGTAGGCTGGATTACCTCCTTTCATTGGAGGCTAGGGTTGGGCCTTCATCCCACAGAAGGGTGGGGTGGGCAGATACTGGCATCGAGGGACCCACTCTCCTGAGGCAACCCTTTTGCTTGTTTGCTTATTTGTTCATTCATTTGTTCACTTATTCATTTGTTCATGCATTCAGCAAATAATTCTCGAGGATGCCAGGCCTTGTGTTAGCCACCCCTCATCCTTGCCCCAGGAGGTCCCAGTTTAGTTGCGGGAGGGGGCTCAGCGCACGTGAGATTAGAGTGCAGAGTGAGAAATCTGTAAGAGTGCTAATCACCAGCCACAGAAAAAACACCAACAGGCTAAATTTGTCTGGGCTCATCCTGGTCCCCGAGCACTCACCATGTGGTTCACTCTATTTGGACAAAGTCTAACTTAAACTGCAAAATCCCAGAAGGCATTACATTCTGTGCAACTTACTCATACCCAGAAGCAGGAAGGCCCTCACCTCGCTTGTTCTCGAAAGTGTTCTTCTATTAATGCAGCTAATTTGTAGCAGCCTAGTGGTGTGGGAGAGAGCCAGGGACAGGTAGGCTGCATAGATCTAGCCTCTCATACAGGAAGAGCCTTCCTGAGTGCTTGGAGCATGAGGCTCACATCTCCCTGAGGAATGCTGAGGGAATCTGCCTTAAGAACACAAGGGCAAGTGCCTTCTGCGTTCCCCGTTAATGAATGCCGCCTGCTCTCTGGTTACACAGCACTGCTCTTGGATGGATTTCAATGTTTTGATCCCTCTTTAAAGAAAGCAACCGCAGCTATCCCAATTATGAATTCTGAAATACCCTTTTGCAGCCATTGGGGTGGAAGCGGACTGGGCTGTTGTGTTATCATTCCACACATCTCCCAGAGATGGAGACCTGCATAAGTAAAACCATATTTCTGTTTTCCAGCATCCAAGGTACCGAGCCCAGGGACTATGTGGCAGACTCAGGAAGCAGCACTTGGTAAGTAGCTGGCTCTGTGATAGAGGAGATTAAGGTGTTTTTGATCTCTTCTCCTCTAATGGCAGTGTCTCTATTTTAAAAATGATGTGGGGAAGCCTTTCTTTGAACAGTAAAGAGATAGCTTCAGGAAGAAAGAGCCCTCCCTAGACAGTGTGTCGGGGAAGTTATGCTGCTGACTTGTGCATGTAGCTAGCTGAGGTTTTCCTTTTCTCCATGAAGACGGTGGATTTGTCCTTTAGATCCGTTAGCTGGTGATCCACAGTGCACCAAGGCTGCTCATTCCCTCCCGAGGTCAGGCTGCCTTTGGAGGCTCCTGGCCCCTCAGGGGTTCTCTGGACCGTCAGATGTCTTCTCTGCATTTTCCCAAGGAGGCATGGGTGCTAGCTCTGCTAAAGTGCATTGTTTCGTGCCTCATTCAGCAAATGCCTTCCAGTCTTGGCCCTCCACCCTTTACGTTGGATGGGTACACTGCAGGGAGGAGCCTCCTAAAGGCAGCCAGGTGATGTGAGTGCATTCTGGTGAGAGTAAGTCTGGGAGTGGCAATTCCTTGTGGAAGATTTGTGTGGAAAAAGCAAAGTGTGTGTGTTACTCTAGCCCTTATGGGACATGGCAATGCATGAGGTCCTATATAAATTAGTCAGAACTCAGATGTCAGAAAGGAAATTTTAAGTAAACGTCTAACCTTTCACTTACTCCTTCATGGAGGTTGGATGTAGACTGCAGTGTCTAGATTGCTAGGTTCAAGTTCTGGTTTCTCCAGTTGTTGTGTGATCTTGGGTGAATCATTTAATTTATCTGAGCATAAACTCTCTCATATGGAAAACAGTATCTAGCTCAGGGAGTTGTGAAAAATGAAATCATGCATATATAAAACACTACCTGCTTTACCTGCTATGCACCCAACAAGTGCTTGTCGTTGCTTTGTTTGTTACAATTACTCTAATGTTATTCATTCCTTCATTGTGCACAAGCTCCTTACCTCCTTCTGTGAATAACCTTCAAGTGCAAGTAGCTATGCGACTAAGGAAGAGAGTAAAATTTCAGTTTCATCAGTAAAATATAAATGTACCATAAACAAAGTTATTTTCAAATGTATAAAAATTCATACCCAAAAAGAGGGGTTATTGGGACCAGCAGATGGAGTAATGGTTATATCACTGGATTCCCACGTAGTTGACTGTGGTTCAAGTCCCGGAGCTGACAGCTTAAAACTCACACCAGGTGCATGTGCGTGTATACCCAAAGTCCATAGAGGAGAATGGAGGAAAAGGGATTATGACATGGCCATTGCCCTCCTTCCCAGAGGGGGGCATGATTTCTTACTTTCTATCTGTCTCTCTGGTGAGCACATGTCCCTATAGCAAAAATCTCTCTGAAAAAAAGGGGGTTATTAACATTCATATTTAATAAGAGATTTCACCTAAGAAATTACAAGAGAATGTTGCTTCCATCCTGACAATAAAAACAAGAGGGAGAAAGCAAGAAATCACTCCCCAGGGGGGATGGCCATGCCGCAATCCCTTCTCCTCCATTCTCCTCTCGGGATCTTGGGCTCACACGCACATGTGCCAGGCGTGAGTTTGACCACCGGGTCCAGGACTTGAACCACGGTCGACTACATGGGAGTCCAGTGACATAACCATTATGCTAACTGCTGGCCCCAATATCATATATTTTTAAGTCTGTCAGCTGCTCTGAGGTAACATAAAGAGGTAACATAAAGAATTAAATTCAGAAGGGTGGCAGTCCCTCCAAGGAGAGATGAGACACGATGATTTCACCTTGGGCAGGAGAGCTAGGGGTGATCTGTAAGGCACAGCTATGTAAGGCTGCCCAAATAAATCTTCCTGAACACTGGCACTTGCACTGGGCATCAAGCGACAGTGTATCCTTAGGAGAGAGGCAGAAATGCTGAGAGAAACCTCTTCTATAGTGCAGAACTTGCTGAAGCCTAAGATGACATAAGAGAATTGAGAGAAACTTTCTGAATTTGCTAGTAGGTATGCACACTTGATGGAGAAAGAGAGAAAAAGTGAGAAAGCACCCTTATGGGGCATGGTCACATCATAATCCCTTCTCCTCTGTCTCTCTTCCTTTTAAGATTTTGGGTATGCATGCACACATGCCCAGAATGTTTTTCAAGCCACTGGGTCTGGGACTTTATGCAGTTGGCCATGAAGGATCTAGCTACCTTAACCACCAGGCCATGGGCTGACCCCAGAAACTTTTTATTAACAGCTCATATTAAGTACACGACAGTGGCAGTCTACCTCTAAGAGAACTGGAAAGTTTTAGTGTACTAAATGCAACTAAAGAATAAAAAATATGAATCTTGTACAACTGACAACTAGAGGTAACTCAATTTCTCTTATTACCAGCCTAATAGAAAAAGAGAATTCTTCATTTTCTGTATTTTGGCTTATCCCTCCATATATATAATATATATATTATGTATATATATAAAAGATATATAAGATATCTATTATATATATAAATGTGTTATATATACATATATATATGTTTTATTGTGTGTTAATGTAATATATTATTAATGTATAACACATGACATTCAATAAAAATATGTCAAGCACATATATATACACCAAACAAACAAAGAATGATATGACCACTTGTCAAAATAATTAATAAAACCAGACCAAAGTTGGCCCAAATGTTCAGTTGTCAGACAGGGACTCTAAGTAATTACATATAAACAAACAAACAAACAAACAAGAAAACAACTAAAGGAATTAGTGGAAAGGGAGGCAACATGTAAACAGATGGGTATGTCAGCAAAGGCATGCAAACTATTTAAAAAATGTATAGGAAAAAGCTAAAAATGAAAAGCTGAATATTAGACGTGACAGTTATATCAATGGACTTAATAGGACACAGCAGAGGAAAGACTCAATAAACTTAAAACTACATCAATAGAAATTAAGCAAAAAGAGTAAAAAAGAAGAAAAGAGTGTCTGAGTTCTATGGGGTAATATCAAATGGTCTAACACAAGAATAATTGGTGTCCTAGAAAACAAAGGTGAAAAAGAAACTGGCAGAAGAAATATTTAAAGAGCTAGGGATAAAACATTTTCCAAAACTAATGAGAAAGAACAACAAAAACCAAAAGCAAGGGAACCAGCAGTTAGCGTAATGGCTATGTCACTGGACTCCCATGTAGTCGACCGCGGTTCGTGTCCCGGACCCGGTGGCTTAAAACTCACGCCGGGCGCGTGTGCGTGTGTGCCCAAGATCCTGAGAGGAGAATGGAGGAGAAGGGATTGCGGCGTGACCATCCCCCCTGGGGGGTGATTTCTCACTATCTGTCTCTATGTCTCTCTCTGTCTGTCTGGCGAGCGCACGTGCCCTATAGTGAAAATCTCTCCAAAAAACAAACAAACAAACAAACAAAAGCACACAACTAACCAACCTCCCAACACCACATGGCCAAGAAGTTTAGGGAATACCCAAACAGGATCACAGTCAAATCGCTGGAAACAAAAGATAAATTTTTAAAATCTTAAATTTTCTTTACATCTTTTTAAAAAAAATCTTTAAAGGGATGAGAAAGAAAAGAAAAATTACACAAAAAGAATTACAGTTGATTTGCATCATGGATAATAGGAGTGAGAAAACAGTGGTATGACAGTGTTAGTTTGCAGCAAGGAAAAATATTTGTAAACCTAGAATGTAATTTATTTTTTTTTGAGAGAGATTTTTGCTACAAGGCACATGTGCTTGCTCATGCCTGGCATGAGTTTTAAGCTATGGGACTTAAATTATTACACAGTGACAACTTATAGTTGTATATATTTAGAGTAAAATGTGGCATTTTGATTTTTAATACAATATGGAAAAATTAAAACTAACAAACATATCCACCACCTAAAGTATTTAACATTTGTTAATGATAAAGAACATTAGAAATTTACTCTTAGTGATAATAAAATGTACAGAACTCAGTTAGTTATATTTCCCATACTGTGCAACTGATCTTAAAAACAAAACAAACAAAAAACCTTATTCCTTTTTATCTAACTGAGGTTTTTTTTTTTTTAACCCTTTGACTATCATCTCATCCGCCCCATCCCTCTGGTAGCTGCCATTCTACTCTACTTCTATGAATTCAGATTTTTTTTTTTTCAGATTCCACATAAAGGTGAGGTTATATGGTATTTATTTTTTCTGTGTCTGGCCTATTTCACTTAGCATAATGTTTTCCAATTCTATCCATGTTGTCAAATATGAAAGAATTTCTTCCTTTTTCAAAGGTCATAGAATATTTCATCATTTATATTTGTCACATTTTATTCATCCTTTCATTCCTTGATGAGCATTTAGGTTGATTCCATAACGTGGCTAGTGTGAATAGTGCTGCAATAAACATGGGAGTGCAGATGTTTTTATATCTAATAAAAAGTCATTTCAAAGTAAAAGTGAAATAAAGACATTTTCAAGCAGACAAAATCCGCAGGAATCATTAGGAGAGCAGGAGATGCTAAAAGAGGTTCTGTAGGCTGAGAGAAAATGATCTCTGATGAACATCAGAAGGCTAAATAGGTGTATAAGTAAAAATAACCTTTTCAAACTAGTTAAAGATGTTCCAGTCAGGTGATGTGGTTAAGGCAGCTGAATTCCACCTGGCCGACTGTGTGGTTTGAGTCCCAGACCCAGTGGCTTTAAAAACATGCTGGGCACATGTATGTGCCTGCTCAAAATCCTGAGAGCTGAGCAGAGGACAAGGGATTGCAGCATGGCCATCTCCCTGGGAGTGATTTCTTAACCCTGCCCCATCTATCACTCTTTGGCAAGTGCATACACCCTTCAGCAAAACAAAGAAAAACAAATCAAACCCCAAAATATCCAAAGATAATAGACCATTTAAAGTAAAAATAATTTTAAAGGAGCATGAAGAGTTTAGACTTTTAGAATTAAAACATATAATGATAAGAACACATAAAGTGGGGATATTATAATTGGAAATACATTTTTACTAAATTAATTTTTTTCATGATAGAGTTCATGCCTATGGATGAGAGAGAGAGAGAAAGAAATGAGCACCCTCCGTAGGGTCTGGCCATACTGCAATCCCCTATCTCTAACTCTGTAGCCCAGTGGATCTTGGGCGCTCATGTGCATGCCTAGTGTCCTTTAGGATGACTGGGCTGGGATTTGAGCTGTGGTCACCATGTGGGATCCAGCTTCTCTTGAACAGTGTATTATTCTGCACTATGGAATCCCTCCTTCATTAAGTGATTTCTCACTTTCTGTCTCTCTGTCTCTGTCTGTCTCACGAGCACACGTGCCCTATAGCAAAAACCTCTCCAAAAAAAGAAAAAAAAAAGTTCTGTCATTTGACATAAAGGAGTGATCCTGGAAGACATTATGTTAAATAAAATAAGCCAGGAACATAAAGAAAAATATCATATGTTCTCCTTCATATGTGGAAATTGAAAAAAAAAATTGCCTCATTGAGGTAGAGGTATGAAGAATGACAACTTGAGGCTGGGAGGATGCCGGTGACAGGGGGTGGGACAGAGGGGTATTGGTTAATGGAAAAAAACAATCATGAGTGTGTAAGAAGAATAGTGTAGTGTTATAAAATACAGTGGGAGAATATAGACGGCAACTTGCAATGTACCTCAAAGTAACTAAAGGGAGAATTTTAAGTGTTCCAACACAAGTAATGACAAATGATTGTGATAATAGGTACACTAATCATCCGGAATGAATCATTACACATTGTATTCTTGTAATATAAAATCATAGTGTATCCCCACAAATATATACAACTATTATATGTTAATAAAAATAGTTTTTAGAAATTGCAATCTCTAGAGAAATAACTAAAACTATAGTTGAAAGAGACATGACTAGAATGTCAATAGAGGAGATAAAATGAAATACAGATGCTCTTTGACTTATTACGGGGTTACATCCCTTTAAATCTACTGTAAATTGAAAATATTAGAAGCCGAAAATGCATTTCAACTACTTATTCAAAATACAATGTGTATCTACTGAATAATTTTCGCACCATTGTAAAGCTGAAGAATTGTAAGTTGGATTATTGAGAACATCTGTACTAAAAAAATTTTGTTTTATCCCCAAAATGCAGGCTATGAGAAACATAAAAACAATTACTGTAAAAGACAAATAAAAATCAAACTCAAATTTGGTTTAATAAAGACAAAATATATGAATAATTGCACTGAATGTAATTGGCTTAACCTTCCCAATTGAAAGGCAGAGACTGTCAGACTGGATACAAATGCAAGACTGCCTCTTTTCCGACTGGAACCACAGAGGGCATTCAAGAGAAGAAAAATAAGGTTCCTGCTGCCATAGAAACAAGAAAAAGATTCCTACCGTGACAGAAATCCTTAAGAAAAAATAAAGGCATTTTGTGGTGCTGAAGATCAAGTACCTGAGAAAGAAGTTTACTCAAAAGATCTTTCAAAAGGCAAGGAGGAAGCTTATCTATGAAAAAGCTAAGCACTATCATAAGGAATAGAGACCAATGTACAGACCTGAGATCCACATAGCCAGGGTGGCAGAAAAAGCTGGCAACATCTGTGTACCTGCAGAACCCAAATTGGTGTTTGTCATCAGATTCAAAGTGAGTGAGCCCAAAGGTTTGAAAGGTGTTGCAGGTTCTTGTCTTTGCCAGATCATCAATGGCACCTTTGTTAAGCTCAACAAGGCTTCAATGAACTTACTGAGAATTGTGGAACCATATGTTGCATGGAGGTACCCAAACCTGAAGTCAGTAAGTGAACTAATTACAACAAGTGTGGTTATGGCAAAATCAATAAAAAGTGAATTGCTTTGACAGATAACTCTCTGATTGCTCGATCTCTTGGTAAATTTGGCATCATCTACATGATGGAGCTGATGCATGAAATCTGTACTGTTGGAAAATGCTTCAAAGAGGCAAATAACTTCCTGTAGCCCTTCAAATTATCTTCTCCACGAGGTGGAATGAAGAAAAAGACCACCCATTTTGTAGAAGGTGGAGATGCTGGCAACAGGGAAGACCAGATCAATAGACTTATTAGAAGGATGAATTAAGGTATCCACCATGATTATTTTTATAATCTGGTCAGTAAATAAACAGAGTGGCTGTTTTCAGACTGCAATATGTTGTTGTATTAGTAACTTTTTGTTAGCTTGTCTCTGCCTTCCCTTAACTATTATGGCACATCTTGGTGGTTGGTAAAATTAAGCCAAAACTTCTGTAAGGCTAGAGTCCATTTTACATTTTGTAAAAATCACTTAGTGTCTTATTAAAGCTTTTCCCACACCAAAAAGCCTAATCTTGTCCCTTTGAGTTGTGCTTTTTTTGAGTTTTTTTTTTTTTTTCCCCTATAGGGTGCATGTGCTTGCCAGAAAGACAGAGAGAGACAGAGACAGAAAGTGAGAAATCACCATCCCCCTGGGGGGATGGCCATGCCGCAATATCTTCTCCTCCATTCTTCTTTCAGGATCTTGGGCACACATGCACATGTGCCCTTCGTGAGTTTAAGCCACCGGGTCCAGGACTTGAACAGCGGTCAACGACATGGGAGTCCAGTGACGTAGCCATTACACCACCTGCTGGGCCCATAATGGGTTTATTCTAAGGAAGCCTATTTTAGAAGCATTCACACATGATTTGTAGATAAAATAATAAATAAAGGTCAGTACACACACATACACACACACACAGGGCAAGATACCCAGGCGGGGTCCATGGTTAGAGGAGCTGTATCCCACATGGCCAACTATGGTTTGATTCCTGGTCCAGTGGGTTAAAAAAACTATGCTGGGTAGGACCTGTAGATGGCATAGTGGTTACATCCCTGGTCTCTCACATAGTTGACTGTGATTCAAGTCCTGTACTTATTGACTTAAAACACAGGCCAGGCGCATGTGCGTGCATGCCCAAAATCCTGAGAGGAGGGGAGAATGGAGGAGAAGGGATTGTGGCATGGCCATCCCCCCTGGGAGAGGGGTGGTTTCACTCTCTCTCTCTCTGTCTCTCTCTCTCTGGAGAGCACATGTGCCCTATAGCAAAAATCTCTCTTAAAAAAGCAAAGACCAAAACCAAAAAAAACCATGCTGGGTATGTATGTATGCATGCCTCAAATCTTGACAATATGGAGAAATGAAAAGTACTGTGGCACGACCATGCCCTGTTGGGGGTGCTTTCTCTCATTTTCTATCTCTGGTCAACACATGTACCCACCAGGGGGGAGGGGGGAGGAAAAAAAAAGAAAAAGAAAAGCAAGACTCAACTACATGTAGTTCATAAGAAATGAACTTTAAACAAAAGATAGAGACAAGTTGAAAGTAATAGGTTTGGAGACAACATCATATAAATGCTACGCATAAGAAAACAGGTGAAGCTGTATTAATATCAGAAGACTTGGGACCAGCAGTTAGCATAATGGCTATGTCGCTGGACTCCCACATAGTTGACTGTAGTTCAAGTCCCGGACCCGGTAGCTTAAACTCATGCCAGGCGTGTATGTGTGCATGCCCAAGATCCCGAGAGGAGAAGGGATCTCGAGGTGTCCATCCTCCCTGGGGGGTGATTTCTCGCTTTCTGTCCCTCTGTTTCTCTCTGTCTGGCAAGCGCAACGTGCCCTATAGCAAAAAAAACCAAAACAAACAAACAAACAAAACTCTCCAAAAAAAAAAAAAAAAAAAGAAAGAGAAGGAGTAGACTTTAGAATGATAAAAACATAAAAAGCTAATTCTGTAGTGGTATCAAGGGTTTAATTAGTCAAGAAGATATTAAAATCCAAAATTTGTTTAATAACAAACTTTCAAAATTCCTGAAGCAAAAATAGACAGAACTAAAGGAAATTGCTCATAGTCACTCATAACGAAAAACTGTAATACCTATCTTCCAGTAACTGATAGATTAAAAAATTAGTATGTGGAAAATTTGAGCAACACTGTCAATAACTCTATTTAATTGACGTTATAAACTTCCTCACCAAAATAAAGGAAAATGCACATATATCTCTAGGACTCATGATGTTCTCATCAAAATAGACTGCAAAATAGACCATCAAAAAGTTTTGACAAATTTCTAAGAATTTGATTTCTAAATATATTTTTTGAACACAATGGAATCATAGTAGAAATCAGTAATAACAAGATACCAAAAAAAAAATCCTCAGATATTTGGAAACTATATTCTACTAAATATATGACTAAATAACCCAAGAGTCAAAGACATTACAAGGGAGATTAGAAAATATTTTAAACTTAATTATAATGAAAAGATTATATTAAAATTTGTGGGATTTGCAGGTTTTAAAGGGAAATTTTTATTTTAGAAAATAAGAAGGGTATAAATTCTGTGACTTTTGTTGAACCTAGAAAGCTACAAGAGATGAATTAACTAAAACCAAATAAAAGTGGAAATCAATGAAATAGAAAAAATTAAGAAAATCAGGGAAGACTAAAGTTGGTTCATTGAAAAAATTAATAAAATGAATAAATTAGGAAAACTAATCAAGAGATAAGATGCAAATGATCAATATCGAGAATAAGAGAGAAGACATCACTAACCAGCCTACAGATCTTAATGGAATATTAGGAATAACTTTATGCTAATTCAATGACTTGGATAAAAGGAACCAATTAATTGAAAAACATAACTTATAAAATGAACACGAGAAGAAATAAAAAATATGAATTGTATATGCTTTACAGAAGTTGAATTTATAATTAACTTCCCACAAATGAAACTCTAGGCCCAGATAGTTTCTTTGGTATGTTCTTTCAAATATTTAAGGAAAAAATAATATCAATTTTACATCAATTCCTTCAGAAAATAGAATATTCTCTCCATATTTTTTTGGAGAGGTTTTTTCTATAGGGCGCTTGTGCTCGCCAGAAAGACAGAGAGAGAGACAGAGAGATAGAAAGCGAGAAATCACCCCCCGGGGGGGATGGCCATGCCGCAATTCCTTCTCCTCCGTTCTCCTCTTGGGATCTTGGGCACGCATGTACACGCGCCCGGTGTGAGTTTAAGCCTCCAGGTCCGGAACTCGAACCTCAGTCGACTACGTGGGAGTCCAGCAACATAGCCATTACGCTAACTGCTGGTCCCAGGAAATAGAATATTAAGGAATACTTTCCAACTCATTTTATGAATCCAGAACTACCTCGATACCAAAACCATACAGGACATTATAGAAAACAAAATTATAGACCAAATTCTCTTATTGTTACAGGTATAAAAGTTCTTAAAGTATAAGCAAATAAAATCTAATAATATATTTAAAAAGTCAAACTGTGGCTTATCCAGGAATATAAAGTTAATTAAAAAATATATATTAAAAATCAATCACCATAACTAAGCAGAGGAAGAAATCACATGCTTATTATCATAGATGTAAAAGATAAAATGGACAGGGACCAACAGTTAGCGTAATGGCTATGTCGCTGGACTCCCATGTAGTTGACCGCAGTGGCTTTAAACTCAAATCGAGTGTGTGTGAGTGTGTATTTGCATGCCCATCTGAGAGGAGAATGGAGAAGGGATTGTGGTGTGGCCATTCCCCTAGGGGGTGATCCCTTGCTTTCTGTTTCTCCATCTTTCTCTCTTTCTGGCGAGCGCACGTGCCCTATAGCAAAAACCTATGGACATAGATGGCCTTTATAATGTTGATGAATGTCCCCTTTGTGCCAATTTTCCTGAGTCTTAATTATGAAGGGACGTTGTATTTTATCAAATGTCTTTTCTGTATATTTTGATATAATGTGGTTTTTATCTTCCCTTCTGTTAATGTAATATATCACATTTATTGTTTTCTGTATGTTGAACCATCCTTCCATCCCTGGAATAAAGTCACCTGGTCATGGTGTATAATCTTTTTTTTTTTTTGGAGAGATTTTCGCTATAGGGTACGTGCGCTTGCCAGAGAGACAGAGAGACAGAAAGTGAGAAATCACCCCCCAGGGGGGATGGTCACGCTGCAATCCCTTCTCCTCCATTCTCCTCTCGGGATCTTGGGCATGCACGCACATGCGCCTGGCGTGAGTTTTAAGCCACCAGGTCCAGGACGCAAACTGCGGTTCACTACGTGGGAGTCCAGCGACATAGCCATTACGCTAATTGCTGGTTCCCTATAATCTTTTAAATATGTTGTTGGATATGTTGGATATGATTTGCTTGTGTCTTGTTGAGAATTTTTGTACCTGCATTCATCAGGGATATTGGTATGTAGTTTGTTGTTGCTGTTGTTATGTCCTTGTCTCTTTGGGGGATCAGGGTGATGGACACTTCATGAAATTAATTTGTGTGGGATCCATCCTTCTGGATCTTTAGAAATAGTTTGAGGAAAATCAGGGTTAGTTCTTCTTTAAAAGTTTTGTAGAATTCGGAAGCGAAGCCAGTGAGACCTGGGCTTTTCTTTGTTGGGAGACTGTTACTAATTCAATCTTATTGTTTGTTATTGGTCTATTCCTGCCTCCTATTCTTCCTGGTTCAATCTTGGTAAATTCCATGTGTTCAGAAATGTGTCCATCTTTTCTAGGTTTTGTTGTTTTTTGGTGTATAAGTGCTCACAGTACTCTCTCATGATCTTTTGTGTTTCTGTTATATCTGCTGTAGTATCACTTGTTTCATTGCTGATTTGATTTATCTGGTTCCTTTCTCTGCTCTTCTTGATTAATCTAACTAATGGTGTGTCAGTTTGGTTTATTTTCTCAAATAACCAGCTTTTGGTTTCATTTTTTTTTTCTGTATAGTTCTTTTATTCTCTATTTCATTTATTTATGCTTGAATCCTTATTGCTTATTTTCTCATGGCATTTTTTTTCCAGTTCCCTAAACTGTGTTGTTACACTGTTTGCTACCTTTTGCTTTTCTTGTGTAGGAACAAATTGCTATGAACTTCTCTCTCATGACTGCTTTTGCTGTGTCGCATAGATTATGAAAGCTCTTGTGCTCATTATCGTTGGTTTCAGTGACTCTTTCGACTTCAATCTTAATTTCTTCAGTGGTTGTGAAGTCATTCAGAAGTAAGTTGTTGTGTTTCCATGTCTTTATGTATTTTTGAGGGTTATTTCTGTAGTTAATTTTAAGTTTGATTCCATTGTGGTCAGAGAAGATGCTGGATATAGTTTCTATAACTTCGAATTTGTAAATGCTTGTTTTGTGCCCTATCATGTGGTTGAGCTTTGAAAATGTTTCATGTGAGGGTGAGAGAAATGTGTATTTTGGTGTTATTGGGTAAAAAGTTCTGTAGATGTCTGTCAAGTCCATTTGATTTATTGGGCTGTTTAGATCCTATTTCTTTTTGCTTATTTTTTGTCTAGATGGTAGAGATCTTCAGTGATTATTGTGTTGCAGTCTATCTCTTCCTATAGATCAAGTAGTCTTTTTTTCACATATTTGGGTACTCCAGGGTTGGGTGCATAGATACTTAAAAGTGTTGTATCTTCTTGGTGGATTAGCTCTTTTAGTACTATATAGCATCCTTCTTTGTCCCTACTTAAGCAGTTTTTGTCTTAAAGTCTATTTTGTCTGGTATCAGTATCCAGCCTTCTTTTGATTTCTATTTGCATGGAATATCTTATTCCAACCCTTCACTTTCGGCTTATATGTGTCTTTATTTATTTATTGTTTTGGAGAGGTTTTTGCTGTAGGGCGCGTGTGCTCGCCAGACAGACGGAGAGAGACAGCGAGAAAACACCCCCCAGGGGGGATGGCCATGCCGCAATCCCTTCTCCTCCATTCTCTTCTTGGGATCTTGGGCATGCATGCACACATGCCTGGCGTGAGTTTCAGCCACCGGGTCCAGGATGTGAACCACGGTTGACTACATGGGAGTCCAGCAACATAGCCATGACACTAACTGCTGGTCTCTTGGCCTATATGTGTCTTTATCCATGAGGTGCATTTCTTACAAGAAATATAAGAGGACTCCTGTTTTTTTTTTTTTAATCCATTCAAGCAGTCTATGTTTTTAATTAGGAGAATTTAATCCATTAATATTCAGCATTATTATAAATATTTGTGGCCTTATCCCTGTCATTTTTTTTTTTTTTTTGGAGAAGTTTTTGCTATAGGACATGTGTGCTTGCTAAAGAGATAGATACAGAAATTCAGAAGTCACCCCCTGGGGGGGTGGCCATGCCACAATCCCTTCTGCTTCATTATCCTCTTGGGTTATTGGGCACACATGCATACACTCCCGGCATGAGTTTTAAGACACTGAGTTCAGGACTTGAACTGCGGTCAACCTCATGGAAGTCCAGTGACGTAACTGTTATGCCATCTGTTGGTCCCTATTTTTTTTTGAGAGAGAGATTTTTGCTATATGACATGTGCACTTGGTGGAGAAAGAGAGAGCGAGCGAGAGAGAGAGAGCGGAGAAATCAGCCCCCAGGGGGATGGCCACACAGTAATCCCTTCTCCTCCATTCTCCTGGGATTTTAGGCATATAAGCACACACACTTGGCATGAATTTCAAGCCTCTGGGCCTGGTACTTGACCCTCAGTCAGCCATGTGAGAGTCCAGTGCCTCAACCTCTATGCCACCTGCTGACCCATCCCTGTCATTTCTTAAGACAATTTATTGGTTATTTTCTGTTCTTTCATTTCTGCAAATGAAAAAAAAAATTAAGACACTAAATGTGGGAGATGATGTGGAGGAACTGGAATTCCCATGATTGCAGGTAGCTCTGGACTATGGTTAAAACCACTTTAGAAAACTGGTACTTTTAAAAAAAGTTAAAAATGCATTTCCTGTATGGCCCAACCATTCTACTCCCAGGTTTTTACCTGAGAAAAATAAAAATATATTTCCACAGAAATCCCTATTTAAGAATGTTCATAGCAGCTTTATTTAACCTTGAAGGCAGCCGAGGTATTCATCAGTGAAGAATGGAGAAACACACTGGTATAATCCTACAACAGAATACCAAGCAATATTGTAGCACAAACTACGAACACATGTAGCATTACAGATGAATCTCAAAAATATGAGTGCATGAAGCTGGATAGGAAAACATGCATACTATGTGGTCCATTCATACAATAATCTAGAATATTGGAATAACTTCTCCTATGGGGATAGAAATCAAATCAGTGCTTGATTCTGGGGACAGGAGATTGACTGAGAGGTGCGAGGAACTTTTTGGGTAGGAGAAGTGCCCTTGGCTTCATATGTACTTATCAAAACTGAGCAGAGTACTTCAGACTTGAAATTCTGACTTAATGTAAATTATACTTTAATTTAGAAAGTGTGGGATAAAATATCATTTTCTTTTGCTGAATCGCAAATCACTATTAACAGATTTTTTAAAAAAATTTTAATTTATTATTATTATTATTTTTTAATGCAAGAGGGCACGTGAGAGAGAGGAGGGAGAGAAAAAGAAGAAACCTTCTCCAATAGGGCCCGGTCACCCTTATAATATTTTTTCCTCCAATTCTCCATTCTATCAGGATCCTGGGCACATGCATACCCAAGGGCCAGGACTCAAACACTGGTCAACCACATGGGATCTGGGTTCCTATGAAAAGTGTCTTAACTATTGTACTACAATACTGGCTTTGTTATCAGATTTGAAGGTACCCATTTAAGAAAACCAATGATGTAACCATTACATAATGATGGAAAAATACTGTTGGGTCATTGGAAAAGTCATGATGCATTTTTGCATAGAAAAACAGAAAAATACTGACTTTTCCGACAACCCAATAGATAAAACTATTGGGAACCTATAATTAAAAATATTTAATGAGAGCTAAGTGCTTTAAACCTGTCCTCCAGCAGTTCTGTTCTCAAACCCAAATCTGCCCAGTCAGCCTAAGCTTTGGGGGAAGTCAGTGGCAGGCAGGTGAGGAACAGGCTGTTGCCTGGGTCCTGGCATGTGGGCAAGACATCCCTCTGGGCCATAGGGCAGCACCGCAGCAGTGTCCACAGTCATGAGCCTGATGGTGTGTCTGTTCAATGATCTGCTTCTGAACCCGGAGTTATGAAATGCAGCTCCTCAGACTTCAAAAGCTGGGAGTCATCTTGGTTATCTCTTTAGGAAGCCCAGCTGATCCCCCACTCCCCATCTGTGACATCAAAGACTCCTTCCCATTGCAAAATCGTCTGGCTCTGTGGCGTCAGATCGGCTCCGCTTTGGAAGGGTTTGAAGAAGAGCGATGAGTCAGAGCTTCTCTGAGGAGCACCTGACCCACCCTTTCTCCTCCACTTGGCCTGTCTTGTGGGGGCTGGGGGGACCTAACTCCCATGGAAATGAGCCCAGAGGCCTGGCTGATGTGGAAGTGGGGCTTGTTTGACTCAGCCCTACTGAGGTTTGGAGCTAAACTCTCTAGCCTGCCTTCGGGAGCAAAGCTCTCAGCCTGAGAGGGTTGGGTTATCGGCCTAATTGCTTTTGTGCGCGCACGCGTGTGTGTGTGTGTCCAGTAATAATTTTCATTGACTTGGAAGTCAAACTGTACTCTGAACTGACAGAGCATGACCTACCAATAAGGGTTAGCTTTGATTTTGGGCTTTCCTTTTTTAAAAAAATCCTTTTATCTGAGTGTCATGAGAACATTTCCTCATCAGCTTCCAAGTTGGGACTCTACTCTGTTTTGTTTCTCTTATTTTCCTTGCAAGGATACATTTTGTTCCCTTAAAATAATATAAATGTTCATGTATGCATATAAGTTTCTTAAAACTAAGGACATTAGTTGAATTTATTTATAGACAAAAATGGAATGAAAGATTGCTTCCCAATCATTTCTCTACTCACTGGTAATTTAAAAATCTTCCTTGTTGCTTCGTGTGCTGAATTCCCATCTCACTAAATCGTGCCACAGATGCAACGCTTCAGTTTGATTTGGGTTCTGGTACTGAGCTTACAAGGGTAAATGAAGACCCTGGCTTCGTAAATCTTTTTTTGTTTTTCCACTTTTATTATTAAATGTAGCTAGATCCAAAGTTTATGACCATTTAGCTGACCTTTTCAATAGGAAGAGCTATTTTCTAAGGCAGCAGAAGTGAAAGTTATCAGCCAGACTGGATAATGTAAAGTATTTATGAATGGACGTGCAAAAACCAATCTGGGGGTGTAAAACGTGGGGCTGTGCTCAGACAGAACTGCCTGTGCCTCCAGCCTTCTTTGCAGTAAAGCATAATTCATGCTGCTGTTAGCCCTTAAAACAGGAAATAATATACCCATTTAACTTAATCACAATTTATATTACATGTGCATATTTCTAAACAAATGTTGTAGATGGAGAGTTTGGTAGCAATAATATTTATGAATTACACTTTTAGTTAGCAAAGGAAATGTGTGACCTCTTACATTTGGTTTGACATTTGAATTTGGTGTTCAGTGTATTTGACAGGAGTGATGGATTCTCATTAGCTCAATGTATAAACAGGAAATGCTTCCTTGGTGAACAGTTATTAATGTAGCATATCCTTGAATTTGAATTTTCGTTGCTTATTCTGGTCTAGACTATGAAGTGTATGTAATTTCTGTTTGTTGTTGTTGTTTTAAAGTAAAAGCAAGGCTTTAATTTTGTGTATAGCAAAATTGAACAATTTTTCTGAAAAACAGAAAATGGTTGATGTCTTGCACAGCAGGTGAGGGAGGCTGTTGAAGTCTCAGAGGAAGGGAGCCGCCCTGGCTGCAGACAGCTCCCACGTGGATTTGCAGTTGCTTGACTTAATTTCTAAATAAGATAACCTATAGGAATTAGGATGTGACGTGGGGGCAGATCTGAGTAAGCTCATACTTAACCTTTACCCATAGCCAGATTAAAGCATTTGGGGCAAGACAGGAATCAGGACAAATTTGCAGCATAGCCCAAGACAGCAGTTTTATTCTGAGTTTTTATTACTATCTCAATTCTTGGAGACAATAGAACAGAACAGAAGCTGGACCGCGGCAGGCTGGGAGGAGTGTCTGACTTCTAACAGGGACGCAAGGCCAGCCGCCACCGTGGCCTGGTCTTGTCCTCCATCCCTTCGGAGTACTGCTTAGAATCTAATTAGAAGTCAGTTAGAAACCCGGAAAGTGGAGCTGGCAGGCCCTTCATCTGAATTTCAGGTCTTCAGAGAGGGAAAGTAGCATTTTTATTGTTGGAGGTCAAAGTTTAAATTTAGTTTATATCAGATTACCAAAATATGCTTTCGGTAAGGTTAGATTCTCATGCTCGGAGAGAGTCGGACTGTAATGAAAGCAAACAGGGCGAGAAATAATCCCATTACAGATGAACTCTTCACTCGAACCTCAAACATTCGGGAACTATAATAACACCATCCCGGCAAGAAGATCAAGTCTGAGCAGGCGGGAACTGAGAAGGAGCCTTGCCGACCACCCGAGTTAATGTTACCCCCTCCCCACCCTGGCGTGCCTTGGCCCTGTTTTATCCTATAGCACATGGATGCATCACTTATTTATTCCTTCGGTTTTCTTTTCCTGCCTCTCCTGCTAAAATGTAAGCCCCATGAGGTTAGAAATTTTTGTTTATTTTTCTTCTTCACTGCTTTATCCCCTCCCTCTGGGATGAATTCAATTTATATTTGTTGAATGGGGGGATCTTAGTTCCTCTGAACTGAAAGGCCAACATTTTAAAACCAAATATTTTGAGGGGCCAGCAGGTGGTGTGGTGGTTGAGGCACTGGATCCCATGTGGCAGACAATGCAGTTTGAGCCCCTGACCTGGCAGCTTGAGTACCACAGTGGAAATCTGTGTGTGCATACCTACAATCCCCAGAGGAGAATGGAGGAAAAGGGATAGTGGTGTGGCCATCCTCTCTGAAGGGTGATTTCTCATTTTCCCCCTTCTCTGTCTCTCTCTTTCTCCTGTGAGCACATGTACCCTATGGCAAGCATCTTAAAAACAAAACAAAATAAAAACAAAATCAGAAAACTACATTTTGAAATGAAGGGAGGGAGCCAGGCCCGTTGTGTTCTGGGAGGAGCCATGATTGCCTGGGAAGCAGGAAGATGAGTGTGGATTCTGGAGGGAAACCACGAGTCCCAGATGGAGGGCTATGGCCACACCTGCCCTGCACGGAGCTGATGCTGAGTGGATGGTCAGTGGTGTGGTGCTGAGTGGGTGGAATTAGTGAGGTGGTTGGAAGAGCCCTCTGCTGTGTGCCTGGGAGATAATTTCTGTCTTTTCTACACACTTTCGGGACACTGAATGGGAGTAGGCTGAGCAGGACCAAGCAAGCACCTCCGACCACAGATGGAAATGGGCAGGAGCAGGGGCGTGATTCTGCTGGGAACCCAGGAGCGCCTGGGTGCAGCAAGCATGGCCGGCTGGCTCTCTTTCCGGGCGGGAGCCAACAGTCTGAGGCTGAGAGAAGGGCCTGGCAGGAAGGGATGAGTCTCTCTTCCCAGCCGCTTTGCTGTTTCTGAGCTGCCTGGGAGCATATCTCTACCAAGACCTTCTGGGCTTGAAACAAACAAAGCACCACCCTTTTCCACTGAGGGTGTGCCTGCGGGAAAACCAGCCTCCTTCCTTATTCCTGCTTTCGAAATCGCAAGGGAAATAGATCACTTGATTGTGCCTCCCCATGAAAATAATTTTTGCGAACCACTCCCTTTTGTCCTTCCTCCATGGAAAATAACGCACTGACAGTCTTCTTTCTTTAGTTCAAATACTTTCTTGAGACTATTGGTATGGCATGGCAGAAACTGAAAGTTTGGAAGGTATAGTAGAAGGGAGGGCAACAGTAGATACTTGCGATAGTAAGGGTAGGGGTGATACGGGGGTAAAGATATTTATGATTAAATGTAAATTAAAACAAAAAGAATATTGGTTTGGGTCATTATTTTTTTGTGGTCTCTCAAAAGGAAACATTGTTGGGACTAGCAGTGAGCATAATGGCTATGTCGCTGGACTCCCATGTAGTCGACCACGGTTTGAGTCCTGGACCCAGTGGCTTAAACTCATGCCGGGTGCATGTGCGTGCGTGCCCAAGATCCTGAGAGGAGAATGGAGGAGAAGGGATTGCGGTGTGGCCATCCCCCCTGGGGGATGATTTCTTGCTTTCTGTCTCTCTGTCTCTCTCTGTCTGTCTGGCGAGCGAACGCGCCCTATAGCAAAAACCACTCCAAAAAAAAAAAAAAAAGGAAACACTGTTTACCAGCCTTGTAAGCCCTAGATCCCAACCCTTACCTCCCAAACCATGGTAGTAGCACCTTTCTGCCAGACCAAGGTGAAAAGCCAGAGGCTCCTGCTGCAAAGACCACCTCCTTCAACAAACACCAATTCAGGATTCGTTCTTGGAGCCTCATCTGGCTAGGCATTGATACTGTGCATAGATGGGTGAACGCTACCTTTCAGGAGCTGGGATATCAGTGGAGAAGATGGCTAGTGATAGAGTTCTTTTTTAAAAAAAAAAACAAAAAACAACAAAGAAAACCAATTACTTGTCTTCTGGTTTGTTGAAATAGTAAGTCCGACAACATTTGCCACAATAATGTCTGTCAAAAGGGCTGGCCATAAAAACCCCAGCGCCACATTCATCGGAAGGGCACCCCCAATGAAGGTGACAAATTTTGCCGCTTTCATCCACCTTACAGTATTTCAGGACGGCCAGCTTAACCTTCTTTCTCTTATGCTTATTCTTCTTGGGAGTGGTATACGTCTTCTCTCTTGTCTTAGCACCACCACGAAGTCTCAACACGAGATGAAGCATGGATTCCTTTTGGATGTTGTAGACAGACAGAGTATGCTGGTCAGGAGGAGTTCCTTCCTTATCCTGGATTTTGGCTTTCACGTTTTCTGATGTATCCAGTGGTTAAGCCTCAAGGGTGACGGTCTTCCCTGTAAGCGTTTTTACGAAAATCTGCATCTTGGTGGCAGTCCCACCGCAGATGGCAGATCGGAAAGCGTGACTACGTTTTTGAGTGGGCCGAGGTGACCTGGGGCGGGGGTGGGAATGGCTATGGGAACTGACCTGGGCTGGGGTCTTGTGACCCCAGACGTAAGCCTTATAAGCCTGTGCTCCTTTGAGGGGGCTCCTGGTCTTTCAGTGAGCCCATTTTTGGCTTAACATTTCAGGACAGAGAGCAGTCAGGTGTGAAACATTCCCTAGAAAACCAGACCCTTAAAGGGAGGCCAAATCCAGTCCTTCACAGAGGCAGTTTTCAGACTCTTTACCAGAGGCACCTTCTAAGAGTAGAGAATTGGCTTGGGAGAAGTCAGGAAGCGTTATTGAGCACCTACTGTGTGTCAGGCTGTTTCTTAGCTCTTTGGCCTCTCGTTACCATGCTCTTTCATATCTAGAGACCTTTTGTTTTTGCTGTTGCTGTCTTCTGCATCGCCTTACTCCTCTATCATCCACGTCCTCCCATTCTTAAAGTCTTGGAAGCCTCTACCTCGAAGCTCTCTCTAAACGCTCAGATCTTGTCTGCCTTTGAACCCCTGAGGACTTTTAAATTGTTCCCCAAGGGTACTGCACCTTTTGCTTCCCTCATTTGTCTGTGAGTAGGGACTGTGCCACTCCCTTCTCTGGCCACTCCGTAGCACTACTGAGTAGTATACGCTACGGTGTCCATTAAGCACAACTTGAGGTTCTGCAACCACTTCTCCTTTACCAATAAATTTCATATTTTGGAGTAGTTAAAAATGTTTCTAGTTAAAAGTGTTCTAAAACTAATAGTTTGCTTGAAAAGGCCAAATAATATAGAGGGATGTAAACCAAAAGTCTGTAGTTTGTGGGTCCCCCTTCCAATCCTGTCCCTCTGAGGTTACAAATATTGACAGCATAGGGTGAGTCTATCTATGACTTTCTCTGTGCACAGACAAATTTAGATAAAAATGAATATGCATTTTTTGGGATTTTTATTTCTTCTTTTAAAAATTTAACTTGTACTAAACACATTGATCTATATTTGGGCATTGCTTTTAAATTTATATCACATCACAGTATTATATTAGCTAGTAAACTTGCCGGATAAAAACCTCCCTTATCAGTAAGGAACATGGGAAAATTCTAACCTTTTCACATATGAATAACTTTTACAAAAGGTTAAGTAACATAAAAAAAAATGAAGATGGAACAGCAGTTGGTGTAATGGCTATGTTGCTGGACTCCCATGTAGTTGAACCGTGGTTCGAGTCCTGAACCTGGTTGCTGAAACTCACGCCAGGCGCGTGTGTATGCGTGCCCAAGATCCCAAGAGGAGAATGGAGGAGAAGGGATTGCTGTGTGGTCATATCACCTGGGGGCTGATTTCTTGCTTTCTGTCTCCCTGTCTCTCTCTGTCTTTCTGGCAAGCACACACGCCCTATTGCAAAAACCTTTCCAAAAGAAAAAGAACAATAAAGACAAAGTTAGAGGCTCATTAATAAAATGATGGGTATTAAAGAAGTACACATTATATGATCAACTGAAACGTTAATTGAGTCAGCCATGGTGGTTAAAGCAGCTAGATCCCACATGGCTGAGCGCAGTTTGCATCCCGGACCTGGTGGCGTGAAAATCACATTGGGTATGTGTGTATATGCCTGAAATCCCAAGAGGAAAGTGGAGAAGGGATTACGGCATGGCCATCTGCTCTGACAGTGATTTCCTACATTCCCTATTCCTCTCGCTCCTCTGTCTCTCCAGCAAGCACATGTGCCCTATAGCAAAAAGACAAAAAAAAAAAAAAAAAAAAAAAAAAAAAAGAAAGGAAGCTCACCTCACTCTGAGTTTACATACACATCCTCTTAAATTTCTTCTAATGGTTTTTATAGTAGTTCTTTCCATCCAGCTCAGGGAGTTATCTATATGTGTGGTATGAGAAGGCTCTAGCTTTATTTAACAGGCCGTGCGTTACACTGACTGCCCATGGAGGAGAAGAAAACCAAGCATCCATCTCTCACTGACCACACCTGTGTCATATATGGAGTTATTCTACCCTAATGATATAGTAGCTTCGCAGGCCTTATTTTGAAAGCTTTTCTTCTGGGACAGAAGACGGCACCTGCTGTCCCACTAACTGCCAAGGTTATCAACAGAGGGCTGGTTCCCTGCCAAGGTACATCCCTCTTTGCTTGATATGTAACTGTCAGCGGGAAAAGGGGAGGGTTTAGATAATGCACTCTCAAACTCTGGTCTATTCAAGGTTCTCAAAGCAGCAAAGAACCCTATTTTTTTTTTTTTGGTTTGGGGGTTAAACCCCAAATTTTGAATTATGACAACCCCAGCTGGTGCCCTAAATTACTGACTTCTTCGGTGCTGGTGACCACAGAGCCCCAGTGTGAGAGGTCCTGGTCACAGGCACCTTTGTCCGCAAGAGCCTTGGGGGTGGTGTCCGTCTGGCTTTCTTTTCTGTATCTACTCCTGGGCTGAGATTTTCTTTAGGCCAAGTTTCAGCCTGGAGCAAATTTTTATGGCTGTGAGCTAATCCCTAGCAAACCCTGGTTTATATAGAAATGCTGACACAGTGCTAGCTCTGGTGATTCAACTGGGGCGGCTGGGCTATTTATGGCTCCCTGATGCCAATAGGGGATAATTCTCATTTACTAGATTCAGTTTCTGTTGGGACAGGGATCCCCTTTTCCCCCTGGTGGGGCAGTGGAACCTCTTGCCCTAGACCTGAGCGAGCAGGAGGCTGCCTGTGGGGAGGGCTGGTCTTGGAAGCGGCTCGAGCTGCAGTAAGTTACAACCAAGGTGGGCTTTCAGCCTGGGATTGCGATAGCCTTAGAAACAAATAAATATTTTCATCTCCTATTTTGCCTCTGGGCAAGGGGCCCAAAAAGCGTCTTGATTCTGCTCAGTGAATTTTGGGAGAAAAGCTGAGAATGACTTAATTCCCTTTTCCCTCTTCTCCTTTCTGCACTTACTTCTATTGATGACCTGGAACGGGGTCCTGAGTGGCCACTGTTTGTGGGCGCGAGTCAGGCAGAACTGGATTCAGGTGCCCCTGGAAGGTGTAAGAGTGAGCATGGCAGACACCTTCCTGAGACCTCTTGTCCCTGTACCCAAAGTGGTCAGCCCCCAGAGAGGGTGCTGCAGGGGCCGTGGGTTGGTTCGGGCCAGCAGGTGGTGGCTAGCTTCTGGCTGAATCTTCCTCTCCTTTTCAGCCGTCCCTCCCTTACAGAGCTAGAGCTTTTGGAAGAGTGAGGAAGTGCCATACTTCTGCCACTCTTGGCTTTCTCTTATATCTGGAGTATTTCTTAAATTGTGGTAAATATCCACGACCTAAAATGAATCGTTTTAAAACTTATTTGTTTATTTGCAATCCATGTGTCCAGGGCATGAACCAGGCAAGGGCGCTGTCCAAAAGCCAGGCTGGGATGAAGAAGGGGTTGCTTTGTCCCTGACTCATATGAGGTGGACACCACCAGCCAGATGCCACTCTGCCGAGGCCAGGGACACCTTTTATAATTTTTAAAGTGTACAGTTCCATGGAATTAGCATATTCATATGAGATATTCCTATTGCTACGCTGCCATCCCCACTGTGTGTCTCTAGAGCTCTTCCCATCATTCCAGACTGAAATCCCATAGGCCTACTGGACGGTAGGTCCCTAGTCCCAGGGGACAGACTTGCCACGACAGTGTAAAAAGTTTGGAGCCTGAACCTGGAAGGTCTAGGGCGGGTGGTGGGCAGTTGGGAGTCAAGGCTGTGCACATCATGTGACCCAGGCTCTTTCCACACTGTTTCCCCTGCCATCCAGCAAGGTCAGTCCCCTCTGCTTCCACGGGCCCCAATGGGAAGGCTCTCCAGGCCCTAGAAGAAGCTAGTTCTGCACAGGAGGGAGCCCTCTTCACCAGTCAAGCCTTTTCTAGAGAAACTTGTAGGGTCAGAGAGAGGCAAATTTCTTCATCCCATTTGGCAGATGAAAACACTAAGGCCATGGGGATACATGACTTACCCAGTTGGCAAGTAGTGGAGGTGGGACTCGAACCAGGGCTGCTTGGCTTCAGGGTATGTACTCTTAATGACTCTTGTGTATGTATTAATAAGCTCTGAGGCTCCTAGAGTGATTCCCAGACCAGCAGGGTCATTCCAGGAGCACAGAGCATTGCTCTTAACTCGGCAAGGCATCCTGATTGGCCCCACTTCGTTTGGGGCCTTTGAAGTCGGTGATGTCAAAAGTGGGACCACCCTTGTCTTTAACCAGCTTTTGTGGGGCCTGTCCGGGATGGAGTCACTTAGACATGACAGACAGATAAAGGAGAGGCTGGGTCTGCTGGATAAGGTGGCCCGAAGGGGGTGGGGTGTAGAGAGACTGAAGCCGCCAGGGCTGTGGTTTCTGCCTGGGAGTAAGCGCGATTTCTGGCAGAGCCAGAGGAGCTGTGAAGACAGGCTGGCGGCGTGGGATTTAGTGGTTTAGCTTTGTTGAAATCCCCAACTTCAAGGACTTCCCCTGGTGATGGAGTTTTGTCAGGCTAATGAAGAGCGGCTCAGCCTAGCTCTAGGAAGAGAGACCAGAGAGAAAGGGTGGGCGAGGGGTGCCCAGAGCTGCAGGGAGGAAGGCGCTATTGTCACTCCTGAGGGATGAGGGCCTGCTAGTGACTGACAAGACTGGTGGGGAGGAAGATCCTGGTGAGGGCCTGCACTGCCTTCTCAGAACCCAAAGTCTGGGGGCTCCTCCTTCTCAAAGGCCCTGCCAGCTAGGACTGAGTTGGGGAGCTCTAGCAGTGCTAGACTCAGGGCTCATTAGTCATCTTGCCTCTGCAGACAGGTTGGCTGGAGATGGAGCATACCCTGAGGTATCATGGGCATGGAATGAGGGGAGCAGGAGGAAAGTAGGTGGCAGCAGGCGGGATGGCAAAGAGCCCTCTCTGGGGATGAGCCCCTTAAGGTTTAGAGCACTGTCTTCTGGTGCCCAGTGCTGATTGGCACAGGCTCAAGAGACGTAAGGCTTCTTCTTGACTAGCTTCATCCTTCCAAGCCCCAGTGATGTGAGGTGATACTCTGTCCCAGTTTCACAGCAGAGGAGGCCTAGGCTCAGAGAGGCTGAAGTACTTATCTGAGGTCCCACAGCTAGTGTATTGGAACCTGTGTTGGACTCCAGGGCCCAGGCGCTCAAGTATAGGTTCTAAAACCAGTTGGAATCCCTACCTGAAGGAAAAGGGCCTGAGTGGGGGCCCTGCTCGTCTGTGTCCCTCCACACAGGAAAATGTCTGGGACAAGCTGGGTGCCTCCACCAGGCATGGAAGAGGAAAGGGCACACTGTTGAGCCCTTTTGGGGGTCAGCTCTCCTCTAGTCCCAAGGGGTGTCGAGAGCTCATTGCCACATGCAAGGTGCTGATAACAGGACTAATGGTCACAATCTTGGGATGAGGTAGAGAAAGGGAGCCAGTTGCTTCCTGAGAAGCCTTGGTATGCAAGCCCTTGAGGGCAGTTTCTGCTCACATCCCAGGGAGTTGAGTAATGAAACCAGGCTTTTCTTATCATGGCTAATGAAATGGGACCAAAGGTTGACCTGGTAGAGGGACCCCATGGTCCAGAGGTGAAGGAGGGGGTTTTTAGGAGCGGGGGCCTTTGCCTGGGGAGGAGGGCAGGAGCTGGGTTCAGGAGGAGAAGCAGGATTTGGAGGACTTGCTTTGAGTAAGGCAGAGCACAGCTGTGAGCAGAAGAGCCCAGTGGTCTGTTTGGGTTAAGATCTTGGCTGTGCTATTTGTGACATTGAGCAACTTACTCCACCTCTCCATGCATTTCCTCACGTAGGGGGACAGTGATAGTACAGGCAACATGGGTGGTTTAAAGAGCAGTGAGTTGACGCGTGTGGTAAGCTAGGTTGTACTCACAGTAAACTATGAGATGACCATGTGCCGGCTTGGAACACCATCATCCTCTCAGCTGAGAAACACTAATGGCCACAATCTTGGGATGAGGTAGAGAAAGGGAGCCAGTTGCTTGACTTGGGAGTGGGGAGACCACCCTTGTCTTCTTGACCTTTTCCTTACACCTTTGTCTCTCTTATAGGAGTTCCCCCACAGGATGACGTGTCAAGTATTGACACGCAGAACATTTTCTGGGGTTGGTGGTGTTTCTCCTACTTGGCTAAGAGTTAAAGATTATGGGAGTAAAGAGGATAGCTTTCAGAAAGGTAGAGGAGCTTGTGGCATTTGACATGTATTCTTTGATTTATTTTGTCCTTTTTGTGCAAGACAGTGAGCTAGGCTCTGGAGAATAAGACAGCCATGGTCCTTGCCCGCAAGGAGCTCAAGGTCCTTAACAATGTGTTGGTTTGTTCATTCATCCATTCATTCACTCATGCTCTCACTTAGCTGCCGTGTATTGGGCTCCTACTTGTGTAGGGAGTTTTGTAAACTGAGAGCACAGCAGAGGACAGGACAGTTGGCCCCTGCCCTCAGGACTCAGACGCTAGACCGGCGGTTTGCATTTCCAGGGTGACACCACAATGCATGTATTTTAGAGTGACCAACTTGATCTCCCATCACTATTCTGCGACAGGCACTGGAAACCAACCAGGAAACAGTGTGGCGCAGTGGCTAATAGCTGGGTCTTAGGAATAAGAGAGGCCTGGTTTTGTGTTTCAGCTCTGCTGTTTACTGGCTGTGGGACATTAGGCATCTTACTTTCTCTCTCTGGACCCGTTTTGGCTTATAAAATGGGGATAATGGTACCGGAAATTCTTCCTAGGGTTATGGTAAGAACTCAATGAAATGTTGTATGCAAAGCCCTTAGAACAGGGCTCAGCCCACCAATGGTACTTGTTAATGTGCACCTGTTCACACTGGTGTTGTTACTGCTCTCACTCCTGCTTTAGGTGCTCCCATGAGACCCTGGAAAGACCCTCTGCTCTGTTAATTAAAGGATTTAATATGCAAGTTGCCATTAGACAAGTCAGGGGTATAATTCTGGTTTGAAGTTGACTAATTTCCTGAGTCTATAAGTAACCTTTAAATATATATATAAAATTTTAAAAAAGAGGGAGAGGAGACAGAAAACCCAGTGGGAAGTTGAGTAAAGACTTGAGCAAGAAGCTCACAGGAAAAAAGTATTTATAAGTAAGAAAAAAAGCTAGTAAACAAATAAAAAGGAGCTCAACCTTACTTATATTTAAAAAATACCTGTTATATAGTTTTCACCTGCAGCCTGATAAAGGTTTATAAAAATCTGATGTTGCATTTTGTTGGAAAGGATGTGGGGAAGTAGGCACAGCCATACACTGGGCAGGAAATGCAAATTGGTGCAAGATCTTTGGAGGAAAGTTGGGCAGTTACTACTGGGTCATTGGAAAAGTCATGACTTATTTTTATGTTTTTCTCCGTAACAATGCATCATGACTTTTCTGACAATCCAATATTAAAAATGCATCATCCTTCTAATGTAGAAGTACAATACCTGGAAACTCACCTTATGGGTATATTCATAAGTGAGTGCAATTTTGTGAATTTAAAAATGTTTGTCACATCCTGCTTATTTATTTATTTTATTTCATGATGTCTTTTTCACACCCAGTCATTGTACATCTCTATAGCACACGGTATGGTTTTTCAAAGTACGAGTGCAATATGTGAAAATCAAATCAAGGATGTTTTCATTTATATCATTTTCAACAGAGAACTTTATATCCTTTTATTTGTTTATTTAAAGAATTATTTTATTTAATTTTATTCATTGTCATTATTTTATTTCATTGAAGTTGACTGGAGAGAGAGAAAGAAAGTGAGAAACAAGCTGCCAAGTCTGAGACTCGAACCATGCTCTGCCACATGAGAGTCTAGTCGCCTCAACCACCGTGCCACCTGCTGGCCCCTTATTTAAATTTTTAAAAGAGGTTTTTGCCTTAGAGCATGCACACTCACTGGGAAGAGAGAGAGAGAGAGAGAGACCAACAGTGAGAGGAAAAGAGAAATTACCACCGCAGGGGGATGACCACATCACAATCCCTTCTCCTCCATCCTCCTCCTGGGATCTTGGGCACGCACACACAGTGTGATTTTCAAGCCATTGGGTCCAACAGATCTCTAACCATGGTCAGTGGAGTCTGGTCACAAAACCACTACACTATCTGCTGGCCCCGAGAACTTTATATTCTTGTGTCTATTAAGTATTTCTTCCCTGAGTTCCTCCCACTAATATTCCACTACCTACTCCTCTCCCATGCAGTCTCTTGTCCTCCCTACTGTTATGTCTTTAGTCAGAGAGGTGGGAGCCTTTGGAATAAGCAGCATGCGTAGCAGACCTGTGGCATCTAGTAGCTCGACCTCAGGTTTGGTCAAAGTAACCATATTTTCTTCTCCCTCATTCCCTCCCACCCATTTCCCTGAAACGCCCCCCGCCCCTTTCTCCTCCTTCGTTTCCTCTTAGACCTTTATTAGTTTTTGCTTTAAATTTAATTTTAAGACGAAAGTTATCTTTGCACATAGTTTACAGTCAAATAGTTCTAGAAGGCTTGTTATAACCACACATATGCATACACATGTACACACACACACGCACACACACACTCTAGTCTTGTCCCCCTTTCATTTTCTATTTCCCAGAGGCCACTGTTAGTAATTTAGCTGATTCTTTTACTATTTCCCTCTGTGTATCTTTAAATAATGTGCTTAGTCAGAGAGGTGGGAGCCTTTGGAATAAGCAGCATGCGTAGCAGACCTGTGGCATCTAGTAGCTCGACCTCAGGTTTGGTCAAAGTAACCATATTTTCTTCTCCCTCATTCCCTCCCACCCATTTCCCTGAAACGCCCCCCGCCCCTTTCTCCTCCTTCGTTTCCTCTTAGACCTTTATTAGTTTTTGCTTTAAATTTAATTTTAAGACGAAAGTTATCTTTGCACATAGTTTACAGTCAAATAGTTCTAGAAGGCTTGTTATAACCACACATATGCATACACATGTACACACACACACACACACACACACACGCACACACACACTCTAGTCTTGTCCCCCTTTCATTTTCTATTTCCCAGAGGCCACTGTTAGTAATTTAGCTGATTCTTTTACTATTTCCCTCTGTGTATCTTTAAATAATGTGCTTACATTTATGCTACTTGATTTTTTCATTCTTGGCATTGTCTGTTGACTTCTCACTAGGGAAGATGAGGAGTCAGATGGTTTTTATCACCGTCTGTCAACACTCACACTTCCCATCTCACATCTTTCCAAAATAGTTATAGTGTATTTGTTTTAGATCAATATTCAGTAAGTACATTTTTTTGACTATGAAAATACTATTCGTAGCAGAGCTGTAATAACTTATACGTTCATGAGCAACATTTACTCCCTCGAGTTAATCTCCACCCCCGCTTAGTTTTTAATATATATGTCACTGATTCAGCAACAAATGCTCCCAAGTTGCACAAGATTTGTCTCAAAATTACATTCACAATCTTTGTCCTATCAATTTCATCTTCTCGAAGAACTCTGCTGGAACCTTCTAGACTGGATTGGGTACTTCCAAGATCTGCTATACAGCTATTAGTTGGGGATCACTCTTCATTAACATCTTGATGATTCCACTGATTTCCTTTTGCTTAATCTGGTTTCCTGAATTTCATCCCCTTCTTTCTTTCATTACTTCCTCATATCAGTGGAGCACATTTTTTTTCATTAATTTACAAAGAGGTAAACAAAATTTTTGAGACTTTCTATGTCTGAAAATAGATTTATTCTATCTTTATTCTTAGTTGATGGTTTGGCTGGGTGTAGAATTCTAGGGCAGAGATAGTTTCCTTATTTATTTACTTAGATTTTTGAGACAGGGCACGTGCGCTTGCTGGAGAGACTGCGAGAAATCAGCCCCCACCTTCAGGGGTGGGGGAGAATGGCCACACCACAATCCCTACTCCTCTATTCTCCTCTCAGGATTTTGGGCATGCATGCACATGCACCTGGCATGAGTTTGGGATTTGAACCATGGTCGACTATGTGAGAGTCCAGCGTTTCCTTATTTATTTACTTAGATTTTTGAGACAGGGCACGTGCGCTTGCTGGAGAGACTGCGAGAAATCAGCCCCCACCTTCAGGGGTGGGGGAGAATGGCCACACCACAATCCCTACTCCTCTATTCTCCTCTCAGGATTTTGGGCATGCATGCACATGCACCTGGCATGAGTTTGGGATTTGAACCATGGTCGACTATGTGAGAGTCCAGCGATGTAACCATTATACCATCTTTTGGTCCCAATGTTCTTAGCGCACCAATGGGCTTAGACCATTGTCTTCAAGTTTCCAGGGTTGCTCAGAAGGTCATTTCATGAAATGTGTTTTTCCCCTTCTCTGCGATAAGAACTATTCTTTGCCCCTGTTACTTGGAAATTTTCTGATAAGGTTTCTTGCTGTGGACTTTTTTTGGCTCATTGTGCAGGATACTTGGGGGGACTTTTTAATCTGGAAAATCATTTCCTTCATTTCTCATTTTAAAATTTATGTATTCTATTCTGATCTATTACTTGAATGCTATATTTAGTGAACTGTTTCTCTCATATTTTTCTTTTATTTTCCACCTTTTTGTCTTCTATTTTCTAAGCCATTTCTTTAACTATATTGTTGAAGTTTTTATTGCATTTTTTATACCATCATTTTAAAAATTTCTTAGAATTCTTTTTTCTTTTTTCTAAATGTTTCCTTTTTCTCCTCTTTTCTAAATTTGTAAGGGGGCCCTTGCACTTGCCAGAGAGAGGTAAAATGAGAAAGCATCCCTCTATGAGGGATGGCCATATCGCAATCCCCTTTCTTCCATTCTTCCTTTTGGGGTTTTGGGCATGCATACACATGCACTCAGTGTGTTTTACAAGCTGCTAGTTCTGGGACTCACAGTGCACAGTCATGTGGGATTCAACCACCTTAACTACTATGCCATTGACTGCCCCCCCCAATAGCATCTTGTTCTTGTTTCATAGGTGTAGTATCTTCCCTGATATTTATGATAGTTTTATAAAGTTTTCTCCTCCTTATATATGTGTTTTGGTCTCTGTATTTTCTTTTAGATATTTTCCTCAAATGTCTAGTGATTCTTGGTTGTTGCTCACACATCGAAGAGTGAGATGTAACTACAAAACTGACTTGAAAGCTCTTGTACTTGTAATGTCGTCTAGCTAGGCTGTTTTTCATAGGAAATCCTCAGTGTCAGTGTCTTTTTGTCTTTTTCTTTTAAACTAATCAGATAGCTCAGAGAAATTTTCTCCAGTCTTCTGCCTGGAGACTATATGTCTAACTACCAACATTCTGGGATCTTAGTAGAAGAAACCACCTGGACGTCTCATTATTCAATATGTGTATTAGTCTTCTTGGGCCACCATAACAAAATACCACAGACTGAGTGGTTTAAACAACAGGAATTTTTCTTCTCATATTTCTGGAAGCTGGAAGTCTAAGATCAAGGCTCCAGAGTGGCTGGTTTCTGTAAGGCCTCTTCCTGGCTTCCAGATGGTGGCTTTCTCATGTCCTAACACAGCCTTCCCTCTGTGCATGTATGGAGAGAAAAAACCTCATACTCTAGTGTCAATTCCTTTTATAGGGGATCTAGTCCTATCAAATTAGAATCTCCCATGTAGCCAGCAGGTAGCATGGTAGTTAAAATGCTGGACGCCCACATAGCTGACTGCAATTTGAGTCCCAGTCTTGGTGGCTTGGAAATCACACCAGATACATGTACATCCATGCCCAAAATCTCAGGAGGAAAATTAAGGAGAAGGGTTTGTGACATGGCATCCCCTCTGGGGCGTGATTTTACACTTTCCCTCTCATTCTCTCTCTCTGTCCCTCTTTGGCGAAAAATGTTATGGCGAAAACAAAACAACAACAACAAAAATTAGAATTTTCAGGCTCCTTTATGACACCTTTTAACGTTTATCTCCTTAAAGATCCTATCTCCAAGTATATTCTAGTTATACTGGGAGTTAGGGCTTCAACATATGAATTTAGGGGATACACAGTCCATAATAGTATATTAAATTCCATTTTATGTTTTCATTCTGAACTTTTACCTTCAACTCTGCTTGGTGATCTCAAGACTGTTTTATCCTCTCCAGAAAATAACCTTTGGGTCTTTGCTGGAGTGGTAAAGAGGTCCTCATGTGGTTACATGGAATTGCAGATGGGTAGTCAAAGGCAGAGCAGTTTCCTAAGCAGAGTTGTGAACCAATTCTTTCCTTTTTAGATGCACATTCATTCATTACCAAAGGCAACATTGTTGCCAAGTCCTGCCCAGTTGAGTTTGGGCTTTCATTACTCTTGATTCAGGACTTTGTTTTTCAAATGTGTTGGTTGGTCACCACTTGCCCAGGTTCCACAATGTTCTTGCTGTTGTATTCTCTCCTGTTCTCTTTGTTCATAGGGAGTACATGATAACACAGTTCTTTTTATTGTCATTTAAGTGATTTTTCTAGAAGCAGTGAAGGTAAGCATGTGTTTGTGTAGTTGCCCCATTTTAACTGGAAGCTGTAAGTCTCTTGAAAGCCATGAGAAGCCCATCTGATGAGTTGCTTTGATTCTGTTATTGTCTCTCAGTTCTGATGTTTTCACAAAATATTGGCATCAAATACAAATATGCTTGATTTTGATGTGTCAATTGGCTTTTGAAAACTACTGTTCTGATACCACTTGTCTAAAGGAGAAGGGATAAAATCTGAGCTCATCACAAGTGTGCAAACCTCTTAATTCAGAAAATGGTTGGCACTTTAAATTGAACAAGCCTCCATATTTTTCCGAGTGCCATTTCCCTGCCTTTTAAAACTTGCCATATTTCCATGGAAATCTAATCCATATGTTTCTGATTTATTTATTTACTTTTTGTTTTTAATAAATTATAACATTGCCTCATAAGGCACTGTTTAAGTAAACAGTCTTTATTAGATTTTTCCCCCCTTAAGTAAGCCTTTTACCCTAGCTTTTACCTAGATCTATATTCGTCCCCCCCCCCCAAATCCCTCAACTACAAAGTTGAACTGAGCCTCCAGAGAGTCAGGTTTCATTTTGACTTTTGTTGGGTTCTAATTAGGGCAAACTCATGTTCTCCAAAATCGTATGGATTCTGTTCATGTTTCCCCACTGAGCAAGCCTTTACCTGAAGCCCATTCCATAAACCATCTTACTTCCTGTTATTTTTGACCAAAGAGAAAGCAGATACTTGTTGAGTACCCACAGCATACCTGTTGTTGTGATCTGCTATACCATTGGGAAGGCAAGGGTAGAAGCAGATATGACTCTTTGCCCTTGGGTAACTCATAGCCTCGTTAGGGAGACAAGGGAAAAAAAGAAAAGGTCTATCATTTCTTCATTACCTACTGTGTGACTGGTACTGGAATAGCTGCTTCGCCACTAACGTCCCATTTAAACCTGAGAATAAACAGGTTATTATTTTTTTATATTGAATCCTTATAAAAATCTTCATAATAATTATTATCCCCACTTACAAAAGAAGGATACCAAGGTTTAAGAAAGTTACTAAAGTTGCCCACGATTGTACAACTGGTCAATAGTAGAGGCTGATTTAGAAGGTAGGCAGGATTCCAACATATAAAAACAGGACTCTGAGGAGCAGGAATATAATTAGGTACCTGGCATGGACTGGATATCCAGTAATGTTTGTGGAATTAATGTCATGAGGTCCTTAATGCAGACTGTAATGGGCAAAAAGAGTTATAATAGCTTTCTATCCAGCTTGGGTCAGGAAGAATGGCCCTCACAAAAAAAGGGTAGCAAGAAGAAGATGGGCCATTCTGCCATCACCAAGGTGGTGACCCAGGAATACACCATCAACATTCACAAGCGCATCCATGGCGTGGGCTTCAAGAAATGTGCAACGCAAAGAAATCCAGAAATTTGCCATGAAGGAGATGGGGACTCCAGATGTGCACATTGATACCAGGCTCAACAAAGCTGTCTGGGCCTAAGGAATAAGAAATGTCCCGTGTCAAATCCGTGTGCGGTTGTCCAGAAAACGAAATGAGGATGAAGGTTCACCCAACGAGCTCTGTACTCTGGTGACCTACGTACCTGTTACCACTTTCAAAAATCTACAGTCAAGGTGGATGAGAACTGCTGATTTTCAAATAAAGTTGTAAAACCAAAAAAAGAAAAAAATCTCTTACCTGGATAACTGCTGTAGCCTGCCAGCTACTCTCTCTAGTTTCCTTCTAATCACGTTACAGTCTGTTCTCTCCACAGCAGTCAACATGATATTTTGTTTAATTTAAAGGTAAAATCTACCTATGGTGAAACACACATAGCTTCAGTGTGCAATTTGATGAATTTTGGCAAGTATATACACCTATGGCCAAGACCACAGCAAAAACTTGGAACAGTTTTATTACCACAGAAAGTTGTCTTTTGTCCCCTTCCAGTCCGTCTCCACCTAACTCTTTTTATTTCTATCACCCCAGATTAGTTTTGTCTGTTCTTGAGTTTAATGTAGACAAAATCACATGGTGTACATTCATTTTTGTCTGGTTTCTTTCCAGCAGTTTACTATTTGAGATTCATCCATACTGTGTGTACAACAGTAGTGCATTTAAAGCAACTGTTGAATAATATTTTCACTGTATAAAAGTATCACAATTGGTGTACTGGTTTTCCTATTCCAGGAGGTTGAGCTGTTAACAGTTTAAAGGTATTATAAATGAAGTTGATACCAACATTCTTTTGTTTTGAAGAGGATTTTGCTACAGGGCATATGCGCTTGCCAGACAGACAGAGAGAGAGACAGAGAGACAGAAAGCAAGAAATCACCCTCCCAGGGGAGATGGCCACACCATAATCCCTTCTCCTCCATTCTCCTCTCAGGATCTTGGGCATGCACGCACATGCGCCTGGCGTGAGTTTTAAGCCACAGGGTCCAGGACTTAAACCGTGGTTGACCACATGGGAGTCCAGCAACATAGCCATTACGCTAACTGCTGGTCCCAATACCAACATTCTTGAAGAGTAGTTTTTTTGTAGAAATATAGTTTTATTCTTCTAACAAAGAGTAGAATTGTCATTTATAGATAGATAGTTGTTTAATGTTTTCTGGAAAATGTTTTCAACATTTCATGCTTTCATCAGCGATGTGTAAGGGCTCTGTTTATACTGCTTACATTAATAATGCAAGAATGGGTAAGTTGGAAAAAATGGACAGCAGCCAGTATTAAAGATAAAGAAGAGCTGAAATAATTGGATATTGACATGGGAAAATAAAATCTTGACTCTGTGACCTATTTCAAATTAATTATTTATATGTTAAGAGGTATGAGCCAATCCAGTTGTTCTGTCAATATTCTAAGAAAATATCAAACATTATTTCTTGAAAATAATACTTTCTTTTACTGATTGAATTGCTTTGGCTCCTTTGCCAAAAATCTTACATGTGTGTGTATGCACCTCTCTGTCCGAATGAATGGAAAAGTGTCAACATTACCAATTATCAGGGAACTGTAAATCATGCTTATACCTGTTGGTGAGTTTCTGTTTATCTGGAATAATGTACATTCAGGTCCTTTGTCCATTTTTAAATTGGGTTATTTGCTTTTCTGCTATTAAGTTGTATGAGTTCTTTATATATTTTGGATAACAAATATTTTCTCCCAATGCATAGGCTGCCATTTCATTTCTATTATTTTATTTTATTTTTTTAAGGCAAGGTCTTTCTATGTCACAATCCTCCTGCTGCTCACCGTTTGTGTGAGTATATAAATAATCTTATTCATATATATGTATATGCCTGTTTCTATGTTATTCATTTATTTTCCTGATATATTTGATTATCTTTATGCCAACACTGCACTGTATCAAATATTATAGCTTTACAATGAGTCTTAAAGTCAGGTAGTATAAGTTCTCCAAATTTGTTCCCAGATTTGTATTTTTTTATTGTGTGATATATATATATATATATATTTAGCACAGTGTTCTCCAGGTTTATCCATGTTGTGGCAAATGGAAGAAACTCCTTTTTTCTAAGGTTGAATAATATTCCATTTTTTACATCTGCTACAGTTTTAAAATTTGTCAGTAGACACTCTGATTGTTTCCATGGTTTAGCTATTGTGAATAAAGATGGAAGTTCAGATTTGCTTATGAGATGGTCATTCTATTTCTTTTGGGTATATGCCCAGAAGAGGGGTTCCTGGGTCATAAGGTAGTTCTAATTTTAATCTCTTTAGAAACTTCCATGCTGTTTTCCACATTAACCTTACCAATCTGCATTCTCACCAGCAGTGTAAAAATGTTCTTTTTCTCAACACCCTTGCCAACACTATCACTTGTGTTTTTGATAAAGATATTCTATCAAGTATGATGTAATATCTAATTGTGACTTTTATTTAAATTTTGTTGATGATTTCTGCTGTTGAGCACCTTTTAATATACCTATTGGGTACATTGTGTTTTCTTTGGAGAAATGTGTATTCAGGTCCTTTGCCCATTTTAAATGATTTGTTATCCTGCTATTATTTGTTTTTCTGCCATTGAGGTATGTGAGTTTATTATATATTTTGGATAATAATCTTATGTGAGTTTATTATATATTTTGGATAATAACCTGTTTCCAGATACATGGTTTGCAAATATTTTCTTTTAGTTGATAGGCTGCCTTTTTTAAAATTATTTTATATTATATTTTTATTTAAGTCAGGGTCTTACTTTGTTGGATTCTCCTACTTCAGCCTCCTGCATAACTGGTACTATAGGCATGTGCCACTATGCCCATCTCTTTTAGACAGCTTCTTGCTATATTGCCCAGGTCAGCTTGAACTCACAATCCTCATACCTCAGCTTCCGAAGTCACTGGGGCTACAGATGTGTATCACTGTACCTCACCTTAAAGTTGGACCAGGAATCAAACAAAGGCCTCCCATGTCCCAGCCTGCAGAGCACAGCATCTTAGCAGTGCACACCACGATGGCTAGGTCTGCCTTTTTATTTTGTTGGTTGTTTCCTTTGTCATGTAGGAGCTTTTTAGTTTGATGCAATCTAGATTGTATACTTTTTTCTTTTGTAGACTAAGCTTTTGGTCTAAAAAATAAAGTAGCAAGGCCAATGTCAAGGAGCTTTCCCTCTCTGTTTTCTTCTTCAGGTTTTGTGGTTTTAAGTCTTATATTCAGGATTTTTTGTTTGTTTTGGTTTTTTATATTTATTATTTATTATTTTTATAAAATCACTGTATATTATTATAGCATGCAAAATGAATTTCTCCAGCGTGAATACACTGTATTATTAAAGATACTATCTTATACATTATCATCTAGAGATAAATTTTTATTTTTGTGTCCCTTAAATGTTTTGCTTCTTTGTTTTTCCCCTTGATTCCCTTCCTCCCATTCCCCTCCATTCCCCACCCCCCTCCCACACTATCTCTAGTATCCATAATTGTTCTCCATGCTTTTATATCTTCCAGTCTTTCAGTTTCTGCTGTAAAGATATTCAGTATATATTAAGTGGGGACATACAATGCCTCTCTTTCATAGTTTGGCTTGCTTTGCTTAGCAGTACATCTTCCATATACATTTACTTTCTACCAAATGCCAGAGACTTAATGTTTTTTATACCTGAGTAGTATTCCACAATGTATATGTACCACACTTTTCCAATCCATTCATCTGTTCATGGACATTTGCATTGGTTCCATGTCTTAGTGATTGTGAATAATGCTGCAACCAACATGAATGTGCAAGTACTTTTCTGACTAAGTATATTCCTATCCTTTGAGTAGATACCTAGGAGTGGAATTGTTGCATCATACAGTAATTCTCTTTGTATCACTTCTAGTAATTTTTTATGGATTCTTTTGGTTTCCTATGTATATAGTCATATCATCTGCAACTAGAGATATTTTCACTTCTGTCTCTATTTTTCTGATTGTATTGGTTAGGACTTACAGTACTATATTAAAAAGGAGTAGAGAAAGCAGGCAGACTTGTCTTGTTCCAGTTTTTAGTGGATAAGCTTTCAGCTTCTTCTCATTCAGTATGATGTTAGTTATGGGATCTTCATATATGACTTTCATTATGTTGAGAAATGTCCCTTCTATTTTTTTTTTTAAGAGAGAGAGAGTTTTTATATAGGCCATGTGCCTCACTGGAGACAGACAGAGACAGAAAGCGAGAAGTCACCTCCCAGGGGGGATGACTACACTGCAGTCCCTTCTCTTGTATTGTCCTCTTGGAATTTTGGGCATGCACACACATATGCTCTGCATGAGTTTCAAGTCGCCAGGTCTGGGGCTCAAGCTGTGGTCAGCTATGTGGGAGACCAATAATGTAACCATATACCATCTGCTGATCTCTGCTCAGAGCCTTAATCACAAAGTGATGTTGTATTTTATCAAATGCTTTTTCTGCATCAGTTGATATGATCAATTGCTTTTTATCTTTCTTCTATTAATATGGTTTATTACATTTATAGTTTTGCATATATTGAACCATCCTTGCATTCCTGAAATAAAGCCATGGTCATGGTGTATAATCTTTTTAATGTGTCATTGGATACACTTTGGTAGTATCTTGTTGAGAATTTTTGCATCTATATTCATCATAGATAATGGTCTCTTTTTTTTGTTATATCCTTGTCTGTTTTGGTGAAAAGGAGTGGAGACCTTCATAAGATGAATTTGGGAGGGTTCCTTCCTTTTGGATCTTAAAAATTACTTCAGTTAAAATAAGAGTTATCTCTTCTTTAAAAGTTTTGTGGAATTCAGAAGTGAAACCATTGTGACCTGGGCTTTTCTTTGTTGGGAGGTTATTCAGCAATGATTCAATTTTATTACTTTTTTTTTTTTCAGGATTTCTGTCTTCCTGGTCTAGTCTTGGTAGCTTATATGTGTCTAGAAATTTGTCCGTCTTGTCCAGGTTTTCTTGTTTGTTGATGTATTGTTGCTTATAGTATTCTCTAATGATCTTTTGTATTTCTGTTATATCTGTTTCATTGAGAATTTGATTTTTCTGATTCCTTTCTCTCTTTTTCTTATTTAGTCTAACCTAACAGTGTGTCTATTTTGTTTATCTTCTCAAAGAACCAGTTTTGGTTTCACTTATTTTCTGTATATTATTTAGTCTCATTTATTTCTGCTTGAATCTTTATTATTTATTTCATCCTGGCATTTTGGGGGAGGGGGGTGGTTGCTTGTTGTTTTTCCACTTCCCTGAGGTGTGCTGTTAGGCTATCTATTTGCTATCTTTTTCTTATATGCACTAATTGCTACGAAATTCTCTCTTATGACTGCTTTCACTGTGTCCCCTAGATAATGGAATTGCATGTACTTGTTATCATCGATCTCAATGAATCTTTTGATTTCAATCTTAACTTCTTCAGTGGTTGTGAAGTCATTGAGGAGTAGGTTTAGTTTCCATATGTTTGTGTATTTTTGAGGGAAATTAATGTCCAGTTTAATTTCATCACAGTTGGAGAAGATGCTGGATATAGTTTCTATGCCTTTCAATTTGTGAAGGCTTGTTTTGTGCCCTGTCATGTGGTCAGTCTTTGAAAAGGTTCCATGCAGGAGAGAGAAAAATGGGTATTTTGTAATTGTGGAGTATAAAGTTCTATAGATATCTGTCAAATCTATTTTATTTATGATATTGTTTAGATCCTGTATCTCTTTGCTTATCTTTTGTTTAGATAATCTGTTCAAAGGGGATAGACTCCCAACAATCATTGTGTTGCAGTCTATTTATCCCTTTAGATTTAGGAGTCTTTCTTTCACAGTTTTGGGTGCTCCTGGTTGGATACATAAATATTTATAAGTGTTATATCTTCTTGGTGAATTAGACCTTTAAGTACTATATAATGTCCTTCTTATAGTTTTGTCTTAAAGCCTGTTTGTCTGATATTATTGTGATTCCAACCTTTTTTTTAATTTCCATTTGCATGAAATATCTTATTCCAGCCCTTCACTTTTGGCCTATATAAGTCTATCCATGAGGTTCATTTCTTGCCAGCAGCATATAGAGAGCTCCTGTTCATTCATCTATTAAGTCAGTCTGTGTCTTTTGATTAGAGAATTTAATCCATTAACATTCAACATTATTATCAGTATTTGTGAATTGGCCCCTGCCATTTTGTTAGCCATTTCCTTGGTTGTTTTTATTCTCTTATTTCTGTTTGTCTCTATTTCGCTTTCCTGATATAGTACTCCCTTCAACATTTCTTGAAGAGATGGTCTAATATTGGTGGATTCTTTCAGTTTTTATTTGTCAGTGAATGATTTTATTTGTTCTTCCCATTTGAAAGATAATCTTTCCCCTCCATTTCCCACCCCCCTCCCACACTATCTCTAGTATCCATAATTGTTCTCCATGCTTTTATATCTTCCAGTCTTTCAGTTTCTGCTGTAAAGATATTCAGTATATATTAAGTGGGGACATACAATGCCTCTCTTTCATAGTTTGGCTTGCTTTGCTTAGCAGTACATCTTCCATATACATTTACTTTCTACCAAATGCCAGGGACTTAATGTTTTTTATACCTGAGTAGTATTCCACAATGTATATGTACCACACTTTTCCAATCCATTCATCTGTTCATGGACATTTGCATTGGTTCCATGTCTTAGTGATTGTGAATAATGCTGCAACCAACATGAATGTGCAAGTACTTTTCTGACTAAGTATATTCCTATCCTTTGAGTAGATACCTAGGAGTGGAATTGTTGCATCATACAGTAATTCTCTTTGTATCACTTCTAGTAATTTTTTATGGATTCTTTTGGTTTCCTATGTATATAGTCATATCATCTGCAACTAGAGATATTTTCACTTCTGTCTCTATTTTTCTGATTGTATTGGTTAGGACTTACAGTACTATATTAAAAAGGAGTAGAGAAAGCAGGCAGACTTGTCTTGTTCCAGTTTTTAGTGGATAAGCTTTCAGCTTCTTCTCATTCAGTATGATGTTAGTTATGGGATCTTCATATATGACTTTCATTATGTTGAGAAATGTCCCTTCTATTTTTTTTTTTAAGAGAGAGAGAGTTTTTATATAGGCCATGTGCCTCACTGGAGACAGACAGAGACAGAAAGCGAGAAGTCACCTCCCAGGGTGGATGACTACACTGCAGTCCCTTCTCTTGTATTGTCCTCTTGGAATTTTGGGCATGCACACACATATGCTCTGCATGAGTTTCAAGTCGCCAGGTCTGGGGCTCAAGCTGTGGTCAGCTATGTGGGAGACCAATAATGTAACCATATACCATCTGCTGATCTCTGCTCAGAGCCTTAATCACAAAGTGATGTTGTATTTTATCAAATGCTTTTTCTGCATCAGTTGATATGATCAATTGCTTTTTATCTTTCTTCTATTAATATGGTTTATTACATTTATAGTTTTGCATATATTGAACCATCCTTGCATTCCTGAAATAAAGCCATGGTCATGGTGTATAATCTTTTTAATGTGTCATTGGATACACTTTGGTAGTATCTTGTTGAGAATTTTTGCATCTATATTCATCATAGATAATGGTCTCTTTTTTTTGTTATATCCTTGTCTGTTTTGGTGAAAAGGAGTGGAGACCTTCATAAGATGAATTTGGGAGGGTTCCTTCCTTTTGGATCTTAAAAATTACTTCAGTTAAAATAAGAGTTATCTCTTCTTTAAAAGTTTTGTGGAATTCAGAAGTGAAACCATTGTGACCTGGGCTTTTCTTTGTTGGGAGGTTATTCAGCAATGATTCAATTTTATTACTTTTTTTTTTTTCAGGATTTCTGTCTTCCTGGTCTAGTCTTGGTAGCTTATATGTGTCTAGAAATTTGTCCGTCTTGTCCAGGTTTTCTTGTTTGTTGATGTATTGTTGCTTATAGTATTCTCTAATGATCTTTTGTATTTCTGTTATATCTGTTTCATTGAGAATTTGATTTTTCTGATTCCTTTCTCTCTTTTTCTTATTTAGTCTAACCTAACAGTGTGTCTATTTTGTTTATCTTCTCAAAGAACCAGTTTTGGTTTCACTTATTTTCTGTATATTATTTAGTCTCATTTATTTCTGCTTGAATCTTTATTATTTATTTCATCCTGGCATTTTGGGGGAGGGGGGTGGTTGCTTGTTGTTTTTCCACTTCCCTGAGGTGTGCTGTTAGGCTATCTATTTGCTATCTTTTTCTTATATGCACTAATTGCTACGAAATTCTCTCTTATGACTGCTTTCACTGTGTCCCCTAGATAATGGAATTGCATGTACTTGTTATCATCGATCTCAATGAATCTTTTGATTTCAATCTTAACTTCTTCAGTGGTTGTGAAGTCATTGAGGAGTAGGTTTAGTTTCCATATGTTTGTGTATTTTTGAGGGAAATTAATGTCCAGTTTAATTTCATCACAGTTGGAGAAGATGCTGGATATAGTTTCTATGCCTTTCAATTTGTGAAGGCTTGTTTTGTGCCCTGTCATGTGGTCAGTCTTTGAAAAGGTTCCATGCAGGAGAGAGAAAAATGGGTATTTTGTAATTGTGGAGTATAAAGTTCTATAGATATCTGTCAAATCTATTTTATTTATGATATTGTTTAGATCCTGTATCTCTTTGCTTATCTTTTGTTTAGATAATCTGTTCAAAGGGGATAGACTCCCAACAATCATTGTGTTGCAGTCTATTTATCCCTTTAGATTTAGGAGTCTTTCTTTCACAGTTTTGGGTGCTCCTGGTTGGATACATAAATATTTATAAGTGTTATATCTTCTTGGTGAATTAGACCTTTAAGTACTATATAATGTCCTTCTTATAGTTTTGTCTTAAAGCCTGTTTGTCTGATATTATTGTGATTCCAACCTTTTTTTTAATTTCCATTTGCATGAAATATCTTATTCCAGCCCTTCACTTTTGGCCTATATAAGTCTATCCATGAGGTTCATTTCTTGCCAGCAGCATATAGAGAGCTCCTGTTCATTCATCTATTAAGTCAGTCTGTGTCTTTTGATTAGAGAATTTAATCCATTAACATTCAACATTATTATCAGTATTTGTGAATTGGCCCCTGCCATTTTGTTAGCCATTTCCTTGGTTGTTTTTATTCTCTTATTTCTGTTTGTCTCTATTTCGCTTTCCTGATATAGTACTCCCTTCAACATTTCTTGAAGAGATGGTCTAATATTGGTGGATTCTTTCAGTTTTTATTTGTCAGTGAATGATTTTATTTGTTCTTCCCATTTGAAAGATAATCTTGCCAGGTATAGTATTCTTGGCTGAAATTGTTTTTCTTTTAATATTTTGAGCACATTTTCCCACTCTTTTCTTACCTGCGTTGTTTTGCTAGAGAGGTCTGATGTTAGCCTAGTAGGTTAACTTCTGTAAGTGACTCAATGTTTCTATCTGGCCATTTATAGAATCTTGTTTTTGTCTGTGATTTTTACCATTCTGGTTATGATGTGCCGTGAAGAGAATCTTCTGATGTTGATTCTATTTGGGGTCCTTTGTATTTCTTGGGTCTGGATGTCTGAATGCTTCTCAAGATTTGGAAAGTTTTCTGCAGGTATTTCATGCAATAGATCTTTATGTCCTTGTCTGATTCTTTGCCTTCTTGAATACCTATTATTCAGATATTCAGGCCTTTGATAGTGCCTGGCATTTTCTGTATGCTGTCCTCATTTTATTTTGAATTAAGAAAAAAAAAAACTTGGAGAGGTTTTTGCTAGAGGGTATGTGGACTCACCAGAGAGACAGAGAGATAGAAAGTGAGAAGTGATCCCCCAGGGGGATGGCCATACCACAATTCCTTTTCCTCCATTTTCCTCTTGAGATTTTGAGCATGCATACAGAGTTTTAAGCTGATGGGTCCAGGACTTGAACCACAGTCGACTATGTGGGAGTCCAGTGACATAACCATGTATGCCATCTGCTGGTCCCAGTTGTGGTCACTTAATTATTTTTGGTGATGTTTATCTAAGTCAAAAGTTTTGTCTTCCAGCTCAGAGTTTCTGCCTTCTGTGTGGTCTATTTTGCTATTAATACTTTTGAGGGAGATCTTGGTTTTCTGTGTTACTATCTTCATCTCTAAAAGTTCTGATTGGTTCTTTTTTATTGTGTCTATCTCCTCCCTCAAATTCTGGAAATATTTCATCTTTGACACTACAAATATTCTGAACTTTTTTTCTGAAATTCTTGCAAATTCTTTTGTGTTATCTATGGTCGAGGAAGTTTTCCTTGCTTCCTCTTTTCCGGTTGGAACCATGGAAGGTGTTCAAGAGAAGAAAAAGAAGGTTCCTGCTGTGGCAGAAACCAAGAAAAAGGCTCCTGCTGCTGCGGAAGCCACCAAGAAAAAGTTCCTGCTGTGCCAGAAACCCTTAAGAAAAAGTGAAGGAATTTTGCAGAGTTGAAAATCAAGTGCCTGAGAAGGAAGTTTGCTCAAAAGATGCATTGAAAGACAAGGAGGAAGCTTATCTATGAAAAAGCTAAGCACTATCATTAGGAATAGAGGCAGATGTACAGAACTGAGATTCGCATGGCCAGGATGGCAAGAAAAGCTGGCAACTTCTATGTACCTGCAGAACCCAAACTGGCGTTTGTCATCAGGATCAGAGGTATCAATGGAGTGAGCCCAAAGGTTCGAAAGGTGTTGCGCTTCTTCATCTTTGCCAGATCTTCAATGGCACCTTTGTTAAACTCAACAAGGCCTCAGTTAACATGCTGAGAATTGTGGAACCATATATTGCATGGGGATACCCAAACCTGAGGTCAGTAAATGAACTGATCTACAAATGTGGTTATGGCAAAATCAATAAGAAGCGAATTGCTTTGACAGATAACTCTTTGATTGCGTGATCTCTTGGTAAATTCAGCATCATCTGCATGGAAGATCTAATTCATGAAATCTATACTGTTGGAAAACGCTTCAAAGAAGCAAATAACTTCCTGTGGCCCATCAAATGATCTTCTCCATGAGGTGGAATGAAGAAAAAGACCACCCATTTTGTAGAAGGTGGAGATGCTTGCAACACGGAAGACCAGATCAACAGACTTATTAGAAGGAGGAACTAAGGTGAGAAACTACAGCCTGGCAGAAGCTGTTGTGTTAAAATAAAAGTGGTGATAACTTAGAGCAATTATCCCATTAAACATTGATAGGGGAAAAAAAAAAGTTGTTTTCCTTTGTTCCATTGAAGAAGAGGTGTTTCCTTTTCCCCTCATATTTCTTGTGTACTGGTTTCTAGTTATCTGATGGATTATATACTTCTTGCTACTTTTCTGGTGTTGATTCTATAGTGTCAGGGTGGAAGAAGAGCTCTACTTCACAGACATGTTCTTGGTAGGGAGGCTTGTCTTCCAGTCGAGAAGTGTGTATATAGTCAGCGCTTGGTGTTGATTTCTTTCCCAGTCTCTTGGGACCAGGTGTATTTAGAGCTGAACTGGTGAGTTTCAACTGAGGGAGGCAATAGGAGTTGTAATGCACACCCACTGCACATTTCAGAAAGCTATGTAGTCTCAAAATATTTCTGAATAGGCAGAAGGCAGCTAGAGTTCTGAAGTGGTCTTCCTGTCTTACTTGGTCTCACTGATTACTGGTGCTCTCTGCTTCATAGTGCAGGATCTGGGGGGTAATCCATTTGTTTGTTTATTTACTTATTTGAGAGATTTTTGCTATAGAGCACATGTGCTCACTGGATTGACAGAGAGAGGCAGAGACACAGAAAGTGAGAAATCACTCACCTGGGGGATGGCTATGATGTAATCCAGTCTTCTCCATTTTCCTCCTGGGATTTTGGGCATGCATACACATATGCCTGGCATTATTTTTAAGCCGTAAGATCTGGGACTTGAACTGCAGTTGACCATGAGGGCAAACAGCACCTTAACCACCATGCCACTTTCTGGCCCTATGTTTACGTTTCTATCCATTTTGAGTTGATTTTTATGCATGGTATAAGATGAAGGTCATTTCATTCTTTTGCATATGGATATCCAGTTTTCCCATCACCATTTATTGACGAGAAAATGCCTTTCTCTATTGTGTCTTCCTGGTTCCCTGTTTTTTGTTTGTTTGTTTTGTCTTTTTAAAAAAGAATTTACTTATTTAATTTTGTTTACTATTATTATTATTTAAATTTGCTATAGGGGATGAGCCCTTACGAGAGAGAGAGAGAGAAGGTGAGAGAGCAAGTTGCCAGGTCTGGGATTTGAAACGTGATCAGCCATGTGAGAGTCCAGTGCCTTAACCACTATACTACCTGCTGGCCCTCTGGTTCCCTTGTTAAACATATAAGTTTGGGTTTATTTCTAGACTCTCTTCTGTTTCATTGACCTATGTTTTTACACCAGGACTATGTTGTTTTGATTACTATCTTTGTAATTTAATTTGAAATCAGAAAATACAGTGCTTCCAATTTTGTTTTTATTTCTCAAAAGTTGCTTTAATCATTCAGGATCTTTTGTGGTTCCCTACAAATTTTAGATTTTTTTTATATTTTTGTAAAGAATGCCATTAGAATTTTGATAGATTGTATTGGGTATATATATTGCCTTGCCTAGTATGGGCATTTTAACAATAATAATTCTTTTAATCCACAAATGCAAGATTTTTTTTTTTCAGGATTTCAGGTACCTTTATTCATGGCATGTATTTTTGGTTAGGGGAGCATGCCTTTAAAGCATTTCTTTTTTCTTTTTTTTTTTTTTTTTTTTTGGGGTGTTTCCACATAAGGCCACTGTGCTCACCAGAGAGAGAGAGACATAGAGACAGAAAGTGAGAAATCCACAGTCCCTTCTCCTCCATTCTCCTCTTAGGATCTTGGGCATGCATGCACACGTGCCCGGCTTGAGTTTTAAGCCACCGGGTCCAGGATGCAAACCGCAGTCGACTACGTGGGAGTCCAGCAACATAGCCATTACGCTAACTGCTGCTTCCCTAAAGCATTTCTTAAGGAAGCCAACTTCTACCTAAGTCCCTATCATCCTTACAACAGCAATTGGCCATATCATTTCCATTTACCATTTATGAGGCTTAAAAACATCCTGCACATGAGGTCAACTTGTCTGGTCAGAGGCCATGTGTGTGAGACATGTAGGGGCTGAACCCTGCAGCACGACCTACTGGCTCCATCAAAGGCATTTCCGCAGCTGGGTAATAACAGCAGTGAAAAATTTTACTCCTTGTGCTCCCCATATAATTTATCAACAGGACAATTTATTATTAATATTATTATATATTTGTAATGTAAATAATCAAGGCTGGTGACAAGAACAATTTTTTAAAGGTTGTTTATTTCATTAAGAGTTTCTATGAAGGATCACACAATACATTTTTAAAATTTGCCAACTGTTTGTTGTATAAAATTACTTGGTGGTGATAATCACATGGTCCACCTTCAGTACTGGTCTCTAGGCTCAGCACTCCTGACACCGCATTTCTGAGTTGCCAAGAGTCATTATCCCAGTCTTCTATAATCAGTAGTAAAACTGTTATTCTGCAAGAACTTAGGAAAAAAGAGTTTAAGTAAAATAGTATTTCCTTTTTTTTTTTTTTTTTTTGCAGGTGAGGGTTGTGCTTACCAGAGAGACAAAGAGACAGAGAGAGGAAAAGTGAAAAATTCCAAACCCCCCACCCCCCTACCCCCCAGAGTGATGGCCATGACACAATCCTTTCTCCTCCATTCTCCTCCTGGGATTTTGGGCACACATGTACATGCACCCTGTGCAATTTTCAAGGTGCCAGGTCTGGGACTCAAGTAGGGGTTGGCCATGTGAACAAAGTCCAGCACCTCAGCCACTACGCCATCTGCTGGCCCCTAAAACAAGTTTTCTTACTAACTTGGGTCTACTACAAGTCATTTTTAATGTTCTAGCCCTGCAACTGGTGTGGCTTTAATAATGGTCTCTTTTCCTTTTCTTTATTTCTTTTTTTTTTTCCCTAATCAGTAGCTCAAAAAGATGAAGTAATTGAGTTTTACAATCCTGCCATATATTTTTAAAGAGTTACTTAATTTTATTTATTCATTTATTATAATTTGACCAGATTAAGACAGAGAGAGAGACAAGAGAGGAGAGAGGGAGAGATGGAGAGAGAAAGTGAGAAAGTAAAAAAGCAAGCCACCAGGTCCAGGACTTGAACCGTGGTTGGCTATATGGGAGTGTCCACCATCTTAACAACCATGCTACCTGCTGGCCCCCAATCCTGCCATATTTTTTATGGTGACCATTGTAGATGAACGGTGTAGGATCCTACTGAAGTATTAAAATTTCACGCAAAACTCAACACATAAGTGCCTCATTACACCATTTACTGTTTGCGAAAAGTTCTAACATTGTACTATGGCAGTGGTTAATTTTCATTGACTTTAGCATCTGATCTCAGGAATAAGTCACAGTTTGACTTTGAGTTTTGGGAACACAGCAGGGACAGATACTGTCTGGTGTTAGGACAAAAGTTACGCTGAGAATTAAAGAAACCTAAACTCTTTAAATGTCTTCCTTCACCAGGTCTAAATGTAATCTATGCTGTTACTTTCTCTCTAATCAGACTATTATACAGCAACTTTTATCAAACAGCAACTACTATAAAAAGCATTGTAGGAAAAAACAATTTTGTTAAAAAAAAATCACTAAAATATTTGGTGGTCTTATGCAGGAACTGCCAAAGTTTTAGTGTTTAATAATTAATAGTGCAAATGACCAAGACCTGAGATGTGAGGATAACATGTTCAAGACACTGGTGGGAAATCACTCTTTAAACTCACTATGTAGTATGTGTTTAAGAATGCACACTTAATATTATAAAACCTGTCTACACATAGTGGTTAGCTCAGAAAGCCAGATGGTCTTCTCTTGGTGTTCCAGATTTCAGTTTATTGTTAAGGAAATTTCCTCCTATACCTAAATCATTGAGAATTTTTTTTTTTTTTGGAGAGGTTTTTGCTATAGGGCACGTGCACTCGCCACACAGACAGAGAGAGAAAGAGAGATAGAAAGCGAGAAATCACCCCCCAGGGAGGATGGCCATGCCGCAATCCCTTCTCCTCCATTCTCCTCTTGGGATCGTGGGCACACACGCACACGCGCCCGGCATGAGTTCAAGCCACCGGGCTTGGGACTTGCACCGCAGTCGACTACATAGGAGTCCAGCGACATAGCCATTACGCTAACTGCTGGTCCCGAGAATTTTTATCAAGAAAGAATATTGAGCTTTTTCAAATGCTTCTCCCACATCAATTGAGAAGATCCTGTTTTTTTTTTTTTTAATCATTCATTCTGTTAATGCAGTGTATCAAATTGGTTTGCATATGTTAAATCAGCCTTGCACACCGGGGATAAAACCTACTTGGTCATGATGTATAATTTTTTGATGTGTTGCTGAATTTTCTTTGTTAGTATTTTACTGGGAATGTTTGCATCTACACTTATGGGAGATATTGGCCTACAGTTTTCTTATGGAGTCTACCCAGCTTTGGTGTCAAGGCGATACTGGCTTCATAAAATGTGTTCAGAAATATTCCTTCTAGTTCTGTTTGGTAAGAGTTCAAGAGGGACTAGTATTAATTCTTTTTTGAATGTGTGATAGGATTCAGCTGTAAAGTCATTGGTTCCCATAGATTTCTTTTTTGGGAGGTTCTTAATTACTATGTTAATCTTTTCTTGTTCCATTTGGACTTTCTTTCTGACTTCATAATGGTAGATTGTATTTCTGTAGGAATTTATCAGTTTCCCCTAGGTTATCTGATTCATTGGCATATAATTGTACATAACAGTCCCTTATGATCCTTTATTATTTTGGGGGCTTCCATTGTAATGTTATCACTTTTATTCCTAATTTAATTTCAATCTTCTCCAGTTGTAATAGTCTAAGAGTTCATCATTTTTTTTTTCAAAAACCCAGTTTATAGTTTTGTTAATTAAAAAAAAAGTTTTGTGGGAACCAGCAGTTAGCACAATGGCTATGTTGCTGGACTCCCACATAGTCGACGGCGTTTTGCGTCCTGGACCTGGTGGCTTAAAACTCACGCCGGGCGCGTGTGCGTGCGTGCCCAAGATCCTGAGAGGAGAATGGAGGAGAAGGGATTACGGCATGACCATCCCTCCTGGGGGGTGATTTCTCGCTTTCTGTCTCTATGTCTCTCTCTGTCTGTCTGGCAAACGCACACGCCCTATAGCGAAAAAAAAAAAAAAATCTCCAACAAAAAAAAAGGTTTTGTATTTTCTATCTTATTTATTTCTTTTCTGGTATTTGATTTTTTTCTTCTTTCTGTCAGCTTTGGATTTAATTTTTTCTTCTTTTACTAACTCCTTAAGGCATAATTTTTTTTGAGATTTTTGCTATAGAGCATATGTACTCGCCAGAGAGACAGAAAGGAAGTAAGAAATTACCCGCTGAGGGGTTGGCCATACTGCAATCCCTTCTCTTCCATTCTCCTCTTGGGGTTTTAGACATGTATACACTTGAGCCCAGTGTGAGTTTCAAGCTGCCAGTACAGGACTTGAACCATGGTCGGTCATGTGGGAGTCCAGCACTTTAACCACTATGCCGCCTGCTGGCTCCTGTTTTTTCTTCTCTTTAAAAAAAAA
>NW_006204205.1:792882-793386 GCF_000334495.1 Tupaia belangeri chinensis | reverse complement strand
ATTATTTAGAGAAGAAATATGATGGAAGTGTGTGTGTGTGTGTGTGTGTGTGTGTGTGTGTGTGTTTATTGCTGTAAAATTTCTTAATCTGCTTTTGCTGACCTATAGGTTTTGATGTTTTATTTATTGCCATTTGTTTCATGATACTTTTAAATTTCCCTTTTTATTTCTCCTTTGATCCAGGGGTTATTCAGGAGCATCCTGTTTAATTTCTACATATTTTGTGAATTTTTCAAGATTCCTTCTGTTACTGGAATTCTGAATGGCCCCATTCAGGGATTTCAACCACCGAAGACCCTCTGCCCAGATTTCACCCTCCTGTTCCCCAGTCTAGCAAGTGGCCAGACTGCAGGTCACCTCCTCTGCATTCTCTGATTGCTCAAATTTAACTCCAAAAAATAGGATAAAATGTATACTACATCAGATGACCAGAAACCACTGCAGAGGCACAAGAATTATGAGAAACCAAGAAAATATTTCTCCTCTAATAGAAAAGAATAACTG
>NW_006204205.1:773189-792222 GCF_000334495.1 Tupaia belangeri chinensis | reverse complement strand
CACAGACAGAGACAAGATACTAAAACTGGCAAGAGAGAAACATCAAATTACTTTCAAAGCATATCCCATAAGGCTAATGTCAGACCTCTCATCAGAAACAATGCAAGCAAAGAAAGAATGGAAAAAATATATTAAAAGTGTTAAGTGAAAAACAATTTCAACCAAGAATACTATACCCAGCAAGATTATCTTTCATATGGGAAAAAAAAGACAAAAACATTCTCAGATAAACAAAAGCTGAAAGAGTTTACCAACACCAGACCAGTTCTCCAAGAAGTGCTGAAGGAAGTGCTATATCAGGAAAACTGAAGTCGGACACACAGAAATAAGAATACAAGAAACAACCAAGGGAATGGCCAGCCTAATGGTAGGGACAACTCTGGAGTTGAATGGAAAGATCAGACCACAGTAACACTGAAAATTCAATAGAAGAGAGTTAATTACATTAGTCTGAACTAGTGAAATAGATTTTTTTTTTTTACTTTAGACTAAAACATTACTGATTTTCTTCTATGCTTTGATTTCCATATTTAAGGATTTTTGTCTTCTCTTGAATTGTTGATAGGTTCATCTACCTACTATTTGAACTGAATCCTAACCATCTTCCTGGTTTTAATTTTTAAGCAAATTTCTCTTAACATTTTTTTATTTTGATCTATTAAAACTAAAACTTTTTTAAATTAAAAAATATGTTAAAAATACCTATTAATACCTATTTAATGGCTGCAATAAACTATATAGCCCCAGCAAGATGCTACTTTATAGTATGTTCACTTTACTCACTGAGGTTTACAACTAAAGTCAGACATGCATTCATAGATATGTATATATCAGCTGTGCTTGCTTTTGAAAGTCTTTAAATTAAGATCTTTAGTGAATCAGTAAGACGTAGAAAAAAAGGCATGGAAAACAACTGTACATACTAGAGACTGGGAGAAGTGGGGGAATTGGCAGAGGATGAGTGGTAGGAAATCAAGAGGGGCAAAAAAAGCAAAATATATAAGAAACAAGAAAAATAAAATTATTTGTTGATAAAATGTATGGTAATATCCTTGATTGAGCCAATATACAATGAATATTGGATGAAAAATCTCATTTTATAGACTGTAAATGACTGCAAAAAAATAATTAAAGATTCCTTCTGTTACTGATTTCTAGTTTCATCCTATTTTGATGAGGGAAAAATACTTGATTTCAATCTTTTTAAATTTGTTGAGACTTATTTTATGTCCTCACATGTGATCACTGCTCTGTGGCCCAGATCCTAACATTTAAATTGTCCCGGAGAATGTTCCATGTCCACTTGAGGAGAATGTGAATTCTGCTACTGTTAAATGTAATGCTTTGTATGTCTCTTTGGTCTATTAGGTCTTTGAATACAATTTTTTAAAAAAAATGATTGTTTGAGTCTTGTAGGTCCTCTCAATTCTAAATAACTTCTAAACTTAGTTTCTCAGTTTCTACGAAAGAGCTTGCTAATGATTGGGATACTGTGAAATCTCTGGACCAATCTGAGGAAAATAGACATCTAACTATATTGGGTCTTTTTAATCTATTAACATAGTATAAGACTCTATTTACTTGAACTTCTTTAATTTTCTGTTAAATATGGTGTATCTTTCAGTGTACTTTTTATTAAATTTTTAAAGTATTTTGTATTTTATTATATTATAATTGATATATTATCATAATATATATTTGATATTTAATATGCTTTTTTAGTTTTTTGGGGTTTTGTGTGTTTATTTATTTTCAGGGAGATTTCTGCTATAGGGCTTGTACGCTTGCCAGAGAGACAGAAAGTGAGAAATTATTCCCCAGAGGGGATTATCACGTCACAGTCCCTTCACCTCCATTCTCCTCTCCGGATTTTGGGCATGCATGCTCATGTGCCCGGTCTGAGTTTTAAGCTGTTGGGTCTGAGACTCAGACTGTAGTCGACTACATCCAGCTACATAACCATTATGCCTACTGCTGGACTTGTCTTTTCTTAAAAAATTATTTTATTTCTTTATTATTATTATTATCTATACATGTAATTGCTATACACCATTTAGATTTTAAAGAGACTTTACCCAGCATGATGTATACCTCAGTTCAGTCCAGTTGAGAGTACTATACATATCCTCATCAACAGATAATAAACCTTGGCACCAGCAGTTACTGTACTATGTCACTGAACTCCCATGTAGTGGACCGTGGTTTGCATCCCAGACCTGGTGGCTTAAACCTCACACCGGGCGCATGTGCGTGCGTGCCCAAGATCCCAAGAAGAGAATGGAGAAGGGATTACGGCATGGCCATCCCCCCCACCGGGGGGGGGGTGATTTCTCACTTTCTGTCTCTCTGTCTCTCTCTGTCTCTGGCAAGCGCACGTGCTGTATAGCAAAAACCTCTAAAGAAAAAAAGATAATAAACCATGTCTGTGTCCCACAAATGTCTTAGCTATTTTTCCCCCTATTTTCCTTTCTTTCGCCCTTCCCCTCCCCTGCTTTTCTTCCACTTTGTCTCTAGTGTCCAAGACAATTTTGAATGCTTTTATGTTCTCTCGACTTTCAGTCTCTACCATAGAGTGTGGACAATTGGTATATGTTAGGTGGAGACATACAATATCTCTCTTTCATAATCTGACTTGCTTCACTCAGCAACTGATCTTCCATATTTGTTCACTTTCTATCAAATTCCAGGGCCTTGTTTTTTATGGCTGAATAGTATTTCTTGGAGTATATGTGCCACACTTTCAATCCATTCAGCTGTCTGTGGACAATTGGGTTGGTTCCATGTCTTAGCAATCGTGAAATAATGCTGCAATAAATATAATTGTGCAAACGCTTTTTTGACTGATCATTCTCCTGTCCTTTGGGTAGATAACCCAGGAGTAGAATCGCTGGATCATACAGTAGTTCTAGTTGAAGGTCGTTGAGGAACCTCCTTATTGTTCTCCATAGTGGCTGGACCAATTTACATTTCCACTAACAATGGAGGGTGTTCCTCTTTTGCCCACATCCCCTTCAGCATTTATCTTATCTTTTTTTTTTTTTTTTTTAATCTTCACCATTCTGACTAGGGTTAGGTGGTATCTCACGGTTTTGATGTGCACCTCCCTTATGATGAGGGATGTTGAGCATTTTCTCATATTTTTTTTGGCTCTTCATATGTCTTCCTTAGAGAGTTGTTTATTCAGCGCATTTTCCCATCTTTTAATTGAGTCAGTCATTTTTTTCTGGATAAACTGCTTGAGTTCTCTGTGTATTCTGGTTATCATTTTCTTATCTGAGGCACAGTTAACAAAAATTCTCTCCTATTATGAGGGTTGTCGATTCACACTAATTATGGTGTCCTTTGCTGTGCGACCTGTGCTTTTTTAGTTTTTAAATTTTGGTAAAGTGCACTTAACATAAAGCATTCTGTGGTAAATATTTTAATTGTTTGTTACTAGGACATAGCAAGAAAAATGATTTTTGGATTTTGATTTTTATTCTGTGATGTTAGAAAATTCTCTGCTAAGTACTAGATGTACAGTTATTTTTGGTATATTCTTTTCCATTTCCCATATAAGCAATCATGTCATTCATTAGGAGAGAGACAGCTTTTCTTTTTTTTTTTTTTTTGACCTTTATGCCTTAGTTGTTTATCTAGTTGTACTGAAAAGATCTTCTAGTGTTGAATAAAATTATAGATACTGTGTATCCTTTATTGCCATCTTGGAAAGCTTTCTATGTTTCATATAATATTAAATATAACATTAAATATAACATTAATACTGTTAGGTGTAGTTTTTCATATGCACCTTTTGTAGTGAGCAGTCTCTAAGATGGCCCCCAGAGATCCAACCTCCTGTTATTTTGTGTGATCTTCTTTCCTTGAGTATGGATTGAACCTACTGACTCACCTCAAAGAATACAGTAGAAGTGATGGGAATCCACATTAAAGTTTAGATTATAAAAATACTGTGGCTTCCATTTTAGGGTTTACCTTTCTTGATAGCTTGCTCTGACAGAAATTGCTTCATGTTGTGAGCTGTCTATAGAGAGACCCATATGGTAAATAATTGAGGGAGGCTAGTGAAAAACTAAGGGCCCCCACAGTCCACAAGAACCAGAATACTGCCAACAGCCATGTGAATGAACTGGCAAAGGATATGCCAGTTGAATCTTCATAGAAGAATGACTGTAGTTTCAGTTAACAAACTGACTACAATCTTGTGGGGAGAGACCTTGAGTCTGAGGCACCTAGTTAAGTCACAACCAGTTTTCTGACCCTGGAAATTGTGAGATAATAAAAATATTTGTTGTTCCTTTTTATTCCTGGTTTGCCAAGCATTTTCATAAATTGGCACTGAATTTTGTCAGTTTCCATCCATTGAGATAATTATATGGTTTTTGTTCTTTCTTCTGTTAATGTGGTAAATTACATTGATTTTCAAATAAACACCACATGGCCATATTATCCTTTTACTATATTGAGGGATCCAATTTGCTAATATTTTCTTAAGGATTTTTCACATCTGTGTATATGACAGATATTGGTCTGTGGTTTTTGTTTTATTACTGAGATTAAATTCATATACCATGAAATTCACCCTTTTAAAGTTAACGTACAAATCAGTTGGTTTTAGTATATTCAACCATCACTACCATCCAATTCCAGAGACTGGAGTCTGTAAAATATTCCAGACAATGTGGATTATTTTAATTTAGTAGACCATCAATCTGATTAGATTTAAACAACAGAATCCAGCTCGCCCTCTGTGGGTAACCTGTCCTCTGCTATTTGCATATGTTTTTTGTGTGTGCAGTGAGGGCATGAGTCTGGGTCATGTGGGTTTATCTATGGGATTAACGTTTTCCTTATTTTTCCCCCATAGAACCCCCCACATACACTCCAGTTTCCTGGTCCCTTTTTCTGTTCGTCAGCCAAGAAAGATGCTGTTCTTTCAGTGTTTCAGCTACTGGCATGACAGCATAGTTTTTGCATAAGTGGGCCCATTCTTGGGATGAAATGAGCATATAAAAAGAAAAAAGAAAACACTCTTTTTTCTTTGGACAATAGTATCCCCTTTTCCAAAGGGACAGGCTTCTTCTAGGAGTTTTAGTGGCACCCATTGCTAATACTTCAGGACTAGTCAGTGAGCATGGTGCTTACTAAGCGGCATATTCCTCATTGTGCAGGTGCTAGTCAACTTGGCCTGGGATCCATGGTGAGAATCAAAATGAGCTCCAGTTAGATTTGACCTTACAAACAATTCTCTGCTTTACTTTAATGACCATTCCAGTTACGCATGTACCTCCTGTTTCTGTCCATAAATGGAAGAAGTCCAATACTGGACAGATACTAATTGGCAGCATTGACAGACCGTGTCTCTTCCAGACAATGGTTATATGTGAGAGGTGAGGGTTGGCTTAGAAAGTGGGGCTAGAGTAAAATCAGAGCTCATTGGGGAAACTCAGCGCGTGCGTGCGTGTGTGTGTGTGTGTGTGTGTGTGTGTGTGTGTATTTTACTCTGAAGACAAAAGATCATCCCTGGTTTATACTGCAGACCACTATAGCTGAAGAATAGTTATTTTGGGTTTATTAATTTCTAGGGATGGCAAAAGTCACAGTAAGTTATTTTCTCTGTGTACAGCAGTTCTTATGGCTTGTCTATGGATTATCTCCTTTGAAGCTCACAATAGAAGAAGCAGAAGAAGAGAGGAGAAAAAGAGGAAAAAGAGAAGGAAGAGGAAGAAAAGTAAAAGGAGGAAGGGGAAAGGAGAATGGGGGCACTGAAGGGAAAGGGAATGGGGGAGAAGAGAAGGGGGAGGAAGGAGGAAGAAGGAGGAAGAAGGAAGATGAAGAAAGGGAGAAGTAGTAGGAGGAAGAAGATGAAGATGAAGGTGGGATGACACTAACAGTTAACATTTATAGAGATTTTACATGTTCTTTCTCATTTAATAGGTGAGCAGGACCAAGGTTACTCTCCTAATGTTATTACAGAGAAGGTTGAGTGAGGTCTATGCAGTTAGTGACTGGGATAGGTCTAGAACCAGGCCAATCTAGAACAGTCTCCATTGTCCCATCAGAGGCTGTCTCAACGACAGGCAGAGTTAGGGTCTTGTGAGTGATATGACTCCAGGCACCTCCTGGAGCACTTGGTCAGGGACCTGCCAAACCTTCTCTTCTCACCTGCCCCCATCTCAGGGGCACAGGCAGGCTCACAGCAAAGGCCCCTTTGACACATGTTTCCTGGGTGGCGATTTGCCTCCTGTCTGGAACATAGTGTGTGGCTAACATATGCGTCATACCAGTTGGTTAACACCCAGAGAGATATTAGGTTGGGCATATTGACCTGGCCAATTCAGTGGTGTCTATCAGAAAAATGACATGTTGACTTGGTGGTTTTGACACTGGGACATTTTGACATGGTCTAAAGCAAAACATTTCAAAATACATGAACATTTTAGCTTACTTAAAAAGCTTTGCTTTAATACCTAGTGATGCGATCAACAGATGTCCTTGACTCCACTCCTATCCCTTGATTATGAGGCTGCAGAATAGAGCAGGCGCTGGGTGGGGGAGGATGTGATTACATTTGCAAAACTTTTCTATCTTGGTGATAGGCAGACATGGAGATTTGGCTGCTTTGTTTTTTGGATGCCTCTTCAAAGAATCCTACATCTTTATGAGAGACCACACTTCACTGGGAACCCAAATGGCAGGCCTGGGGATACTGGTACTAGTAGGGTTCAGGTCCCAGGATGGTCCCTGGCCCACTAGAAAGGAGAGCTCCCTACTCTCCTGGTGTTTGCTTTATTCCCTCTCCATCCCTCTCATGCCGCAATCTCTGCTACGGCTTTCCCTGGTGACCATTTCTATGAAGGTGCTCTTGGCAGAAGGAAGTCGTGTGGGCACACATACACCCTGTCCTTGCTTAAAACCATTTCCTTGACTGTTAAGGTTCTGATTGCTCACCTTTGGCTTTTCTCTGTGAATGTGCTATTAGTAACAGCAGGGGCTCAAATTTGGAGGCCATTTCAAATCCCAGTGTTATTAATGGGAGATGATATCTGCTGAAAACATGAGTTTTCAAGTAGACAAGGGCTTAGCCTGGCCTCTACCAAGTAATTATTTTCTTGAACCCTGGTGCTGCAGACTAAGTTGTGTCCCCTCAAAATACATACATTGAAACTCTAACCAACCCTCGTTATGAGGGTATTTGAAAATGAGGTCATTGCAGATAATTAGACTTTTGATGACGCTTTAAAGATGGGGCCTTCAGGGTGGCTTAGAGCGCCTATAAGAAGAGACATTGGAAAGTGCATTCTTTGTACCCCCCAAGTCCCCCTATGTGAAGAAGTAGCAAGAAGACCACATGTTCAAGCCAAGAAGAGCACCCTCATTGGAACCTGACTATATTAGCCTCCTGATCTTGGACTTTTCAAAACTGTGAGGAAATATATTTCTGTTGTTTAAGTTACCTAATCTCTGGTATTTTGGTTTGGCAGCCTGAGCAGACTGGGACACTTGGTTTCCTCATCCGTAAAACAGACACTACACTATCTACCAATACACGTTGAATAGTTTGAACTAATTGTAGAAAAGTGACTAGCAGCATGCAAATAGTAGGCATTTCTTTTTATTAATATCATAATCATAAACATAGGTATAAACAACAATTTTGTTTTACGAAATGGGACGTTCCACTAGAGTTATCAAGATCACGCAGTTTAACGTCTTAGCAACAAACTCTAGACTAAACATGTTTATCATATACATCACTGCTTTTTAAAGTAGTATCTTGAAGATTATACTATGTAGTACATAGAGTATGGTTTTATGACTCTTTTATGTCATGTTTTTATGTAATAAACATGAGTACCAAAAACTGAAATATGTCATAAGATGTTTTTAAAAGAACTATTTTATTTTATTTATTTATAGTTTGACCAGACAGAGACAGAGACAAAGGGAGGGAAAGTGAAAAATCAAGATACCAGGTCCAGGTCTAGAACCACAGTTGACCATGTGGGAGTCCAGTGCCCCAACCACCATATCACCTGCTGGCCCTGATAAAATATATTTATAATGACATGATGTTGAGCATTTTTAAAAAAAAATATTTGTCACTTATATATCTTCTTTGGTGAGGTGTTTGTTTAAATCTTTTACCCACTATTTTTTAAGGATTTTTAAAAATTTAATTCCATTTGTTATTGTTATTTTTTAATTTGACCAGAGAGGGGCAGAGAGAGAAAGGAAAAGGCAGAAAGCAAGTCACCAGGTCCAGGACTCAAGCAGTGGTCGGCCATGTGGGATTCCAGCACCTCAACCACCACGCTACCCGCTGGCCCCATTATTACCTACCCTTTTTTTTTTGAGAGGTTTTTGCTATAGGGCACATGTGCTCACAAGACAGACAGAGACAGAGAGACAGAAAGTGAAAAATCACCCCCGGGAGAATGGTCACGCTGCAATCCCTTCTTCATTCTTCTCTCGGGATCTTGGACACACACGCACATGTGCCCGGTGTGAGTTTAAGAGTTTAAGCCACTGGGTCTGGGACTCGAACCATGGTCGACTACATGGGAGTCCAGCAACATAGCCATTACACCAATTGCTGGTACCTTTACTCACTTTTTAAACCAAGTTATTTTTTGTTGTTGTTTTCTTATTTAGTTTCAAGAGTTCTTTGTATATTTTTGAGTACAAATCTTTTATTAGATATGTATTTTGCAAGTATTTTCTCCCACTCTGTGACTTGTCTTTTCATTCTCTTAATAGTGCAGAGCAAAAGTATTTCATTTTAGTAACGTTCAACTTATCAAATTTTCATTTCATGGGTTATTGTACTTTTGGTATTCTCTCTCAGATCACCAGAAGCAAAAAAACCCTATATCTGTCAAAATACTTGAATATGTTTTCAAAAACTCTCCACATGAAGAAATCATATTTTTCTTTTCTTTTAAATTTATTTATTACATTTATTCACTACATCATTACAATATACAAAATGAGGTTTTCCATCCAGAATATACTATATATTGGCTCAATCAAGGATATTACTATATGTGTTATCATCAACAAATAATTTTCCATTTCTTGTTTCTTAGATATTTTACTTCATTTTTCCCCACCTTGATTCTCTACTTCTCACCCTCTGCTATTTCCTACCCTCCTCCCACACTGTCTCTGGTATCTACAGTTGCTTTCCATGCCTCGCCCTGCCCCATTTTATTGATTCACAAAAGATCTTAATTAATGTAAATACTTTTAATAGCAAGTACAGCTGATATATACATATCTATGAACATATGTCCGAGTTTAGGTATAAACCTCAGTGAGTAGAATGAACATACTACAAAGTAGCACCTAGCTGGGGCTATATAGCTTATTGCAGTCATTAAATACTTTTTTTTTTCTTTTAGAGAGGTTTTTTCTATATGGCGCATGCGCTCGCCAAAAAGACAAGAGAGAGACAGACAGAAGGCAAGAAATCACCCCCAGAAGGGATGGCCACACCACAATCCCTTCTCCTCCATTCTCCTCTCTGGATCTTGGGCATGCATGCACACGTGCCTGGCGGGAGTTTAAGCCACGGGTCGGGGACTTGAACTGTGGTCAATTACATGTGAGTCCAGCGACACAGCCATTACGCCAACTGCTGGCCCCTAAATAGGTAGTTTTAATGCATTTTTTTAATTTAAAGAAAAATAGTTATAGTTTTAATAGATCAAAATTTTAAAAAATTAAGAGAAATTTGCTTAAGGCTTAAATCCAGGAAAAAGGATAGGATTCAGTTCAGACAGTATGTAGATGAACCTATCAACAGTTCAAGAGAAGACAGAAATCCTTAAATCTAGAAATAAAGCATAGAAAAAAATCAATAATGTTTTAGGGAACCAGCAGCGTCCCGTACCTGGTGGCTTAAAACTCACGCCGGGCGCGTGTGCATGCGTGCCCAAGATCCCGAGAAGAGAATGGAGGAGAAGGGATTGCGGCGTGACCATCCCCCCTGGGGGGTGATTTCTCACTTTCTGTCTCTTTGTCTCTCTCTGTCTGTCTGGCGAGCGCACGCGCCCTATAGTGAAAATCTCTCCCAAAAAAAAGAAAACAAACAAACAAACAAACAATGTTTTAGTCAAAAGTCTTAAAATTCTGTTTCACCAGTTAAGTCTCATGTAATTAATCTCTCGTCTGTTGAATTTTCAGTGTTACTGTGGTCTGATCTTTCTGTTTAAGTTCTGGAAGTTAACATTCAGCATTATTATTGATCTTTCTGGACTTGTCTCTACCATTAAGTTAGCCATTCTCCTGAATGCTTTTTGTACTATTATTTCTGCATGTCTGAATTTAGTTTTCATGGTATAGCACTCCCTTTAGAACTTCTTAGAGAACTGGTCTGGTGTTGGTGAGTTTTAGGCCACCAGGTCCGGGATGCAATTCTTATAGGTTTTGATTTCCTGAGAATGTTTTTATCCTTTCTTTCTGTATGAAGGATAATCTTGCTGGGTATAGTATTCTTGGTTGAAATTGTTTTTCACTTAACACTTTTAATATATTTTCCCATTCTTTCCTTGCTAGAATTGTTTCCAATGAAAGATTTGATGTTAGCCTAATGGGATATCCTTTGAAAATAACTTGATGTTTCTCCCTTGCCAGTTTTTGTTATCTTGTCTCTGTCTGTGGTTTTGGTCAATCTGGCTATGATTTGCTTTGGAGAAGATCTTCTTGGGTTTATTCTCTGTGGGGTCCTTTGTATTTCTTGGGTCTGAATATTTGAGTACCTCTCCAGTTTGGAAACTTTTCTTCCAGAATTTCATGGAACAGGTTATTAATGCCATTATTAGTTTCTTCACCTTCTGGGATACTGATTATCCAGATGGTTGGCTATTGAATGGTATCTAGTATTACTCGTATATTATTTTCATTTGGGAGGGTATTTTCTCAGTATTTTTGGTGAAATTTTCTAGTTCAAAGGGTGAGTTTTAGGCCACCAGGTCCGGGATGCAATTCTTATAGGTTTTGATTTCCTGAGAATGTTTTTATCCTTTCTTTCTGTATGAAGGATAATCTTGCTGGGTATAGTATTCTTGGTTGAAATTGTTTTTCACTTAACACTTTTAATATATTTTCCCATTCTTTCCTTGCTAGAATTGTTTCCAATGAAAGATTTGATGTTAGCCTAATGGGATATCCTTTGAAAATAACTTGATGTTTCTCCCTTGCCAGTTTTTGTTATCTTGTCTCTGTCTGTGGTTTTGGTCAATCTGGCTATGATTTGCTTTGGAGAAGATCTTCTTGGGTTTATTCTCTGTGGGGTCCTTTGTATTTCTTGGGTCTGAATATTTGAGTACCTCTCCAGTTTGGAAACTTTTCTTCCAGAATTTCATGGAACAGGTTATTAATGCCATTATTAGTTTCTTCACCTTCTGGGATACTGATTATCCAGATGGTTGGCTATTGAATGGTATCTAGTATTACTCGTATATTATTTTCATTTGGGAGGGTATTTTCTCAGTATTTTTGGTGAAATTTTCTAGTTCAAAGGTTCTACATCCAAGATTCAGTCTTCTGCATGATCTAATCAGCTTTTAATACTTTCAAGGGAGGTTTTGATTTTCTATTTTAGAGCCTTCATCTCTAACAATTCCATTTGATTCTTTTTTATGGTGTGTATTTTCTCTTTTAGATTGTACAAGAACTTCCTCACCTCTAGGAACTCGTTTCTTTTCTCCTGCATCTTCTGGAGTTTGTTGTCTCTCTTCTCTTGGATTCCTGTTAGCTTTGTCACTGTGAATATTCTAAATTCCTTATCTGACATTTCCACAAGTTACATTGTATTGTCTATGGAGGATGAGGAGTTATTCTTTTCCCTTGGAAGAAAGATATTTTCTTGGCTTCTCATATTTTTTGTGCCTCTCCAATGGTTTCTTTCTTTCTTTTTTTTTTTTAGAGGTTTTTGCTATAGGGCGCATGCGCTCACCAGAAAGACAGAGAGAGACAGAGAGACAGAAAGCAAGAAATCACCCCCCAGGGGGGATGGCCACGCCACAATCCCTTCTCCTCCTTTCTCCTCTCAGGATCTTGGGCATGCATGCACATGCGCCTGGCGTGAGTTTTAAGCCACCAGGTCCGGGATGCAAACCGCAGTCGACTACATGGGAGTCCAGCAACATAGCCATTACGCTAACTGCTGGTCCTGCTCTCCAATGGTTTCTGATCATCTGATGGAATATACTTTTTTTTTTTTTTTTACTAAATTTTGGAGTTAAATCTGAGTGTTCAAAGGTGTGAAGGAAGAGATAATCTGCAATTTCTCTGCAGTACCATTTTATTACCTTTGTACAGCAGATTCTATGGGAATTGAGAATTACTTTGATTCTGGCTAGATCTTGCGGTCAGGAGGGTGAAGTCTGGGTAGAAAATCTTCAGTTGTCCTAGTCCCTGAAGGGGGGCACTCAGAGTTCAAATGTAGATTGCTTGTGATTGGCCTGCCCTATGTCTCACATGAAGAAATTCTATGCCCAAATGATTTCACTGGTGAATTCTATCAAGCATTTAAGGATTAAATAATAGGAATGTTTCTCTAACTCATTCATAAAACAGTAAAAGAACAAATACTTCTCAACTTGCTTAGGAGGAAAGTATCAACTTGATACCAAAACTGGATAAAGATATAAGAATATTATAGATCAACATCTCTCATAGACATAGACATAAAAATCTTTAGTGTAACTTCATCAAATTAAATCTAGTAATGTGTAAACAGGATAATATATCACAATTCAATAGTATTTATTTTAAGAATGCAAATGAAGTTTAGTATTTGAAAATCTATCAATATAAGTCACATTAACAGAATTAAAGGAGAAAAAACATACAAATATATCACAGATGGAAAAAGCATTTAACAAAATTCAAACAACCATCACCATAACAAAAACTCTTGGCACATTAGAAGCAAAAGAGACTTCTACCTGCTAAAACCTACAGAAAACCTATAGCTTACCTCATACAGAATGGTGAAATATTAAACACTTTATCCTTAAGGTGAGAAATAAGATAAGGTTGTCCACTCTTGTCACTCAATACAATGTTGGAGTAGAGATCCTAGCCAGGACAGTAAGTCAAGTAAGAAACAAAACAGACACGGAGAAGATAGAAGAATCAAAACTGTCTCCATTCATAGACAGTAAGATCACAAATGTAGGAAATCTTAGGGAATGTATGAAAAAGCTAGTACAGGGAACCAGCAGTTAGCGTAATGGCTATGTCGCTGGACTCCCATGTAGTTGACCACGGTTCGCGTCCCGGACCCGGTGGTTTAAAACTCACACCGGGCGCGTGTGCGTGCGTGCCCAAGATCCCGAGAGGAGAATGGAGGAGAAGGGATTGCGGTGTGACCATCCCCCCTGGGGGATGATTTCTTGCTTTCTGTCTCTATGTCTCTCTCTGTCTGTCTGGCAAGCGCATGTGCCCTACAGCAAAAATCTCCAAAAAAAAAAAAAAAAAAAAAAAAGCTAGTACAGATTGAATATCCCTTTTCTGAAATACTCTATACTGGATGTTTTGGATTTCAGTGTGTGTGGAGTGTTTGTTTTCTACACATTTTAGAGTATCTGCATAAACATAATGAGATGTCCCAACTTGGGATGGGACCTAAGTCTAAACAGGAGATATATGTATGTTTCATATTTCTTATACCCTTAGCCTGAAGGTAATTTTATACAGTATTTCTCATAAATTTGGGCAAGAAACAAAATTTGTATACATTGAGCCACCAAAAAGTGAAAGTGACTTATTGTTACCCTTAAGGATCTCTGCAGGTCTTTTTGCCACTTTGAATAATATCATTATTCCATATAGCAGAGAATAAGCACAGAAAATACACAGTAAGTAATGCCTGTAGGTTTTGGCGCCCCTATGGGGCATCAGAGGGAATCTGCTGCTGCTAACGTCTGGCCTGCACATGTGCCATTTTATTATCTCTTGTGGGGGCTGCTTCCGTGGGATGATCTGGGTGTGTGTGAAAAGATGTATTATGGCTGAAGGAGGCTGGGAGGGTCTTTTTCCCTTGGGGATGTTGAAAAAGCTGTGTGTGTGCACCTGTCTTTGGACAGTGACCTGTCTCATGAGGTAAGATGTAGATTAAGTGCGTTTAGCAAATTCAGAGAAACATATGAGGTCAATTCACAATAAAGTAAATTTTTTTCTATATACTAGCAGCAGATGATTAGAAAATTCAATTCAATAGATATTATATAAAGATAATTAAGCAAATAACTTCAAACTTAAAAAAAAAAGACAAAAACCAAAATCAAACACCTATAAACCACATAAGGTATAAGTTTATCAGAATATGTGTAAGATCTCTACATTGAAAACAACAAAGCATTAATGAAAAGATGAAGAAGACTTAATAAGAGGTGTGGAGGGTTATGTTAAATATCATATTTGTAGACTGGAACACTCAATATATATAAGGTGCCAGTTCTAACCAAATTGATCTGTAGATTCAATGCAACCTAAATCTGTCAGACAGATTTTCTTTTTGGTTAAAATTGACAAATTGACCCTAAAACTTATATGCAAGCACAAAAGTCCTAGAACATCTAAAATAATCTTGAGAAAGAGCGAAATCAGAGAACTTAAACTACCTGATTTTAAAACTATAAATGTACAGCAGTCTCTAGTGTGATGTTGATGTAAGAATAGACAAAAGAATTAGAACAGAACAAAGAATTCAGAAATAGACTCACATATATTGTTGATTGATTTTCAACAAAAGTTTCAAGGGAATGGATATTCTCTTTAACAGTTTGATTTTAGAACAACTAGCTAGCAAGGTGAAAGAGAAGATACCTGACCTTATATAAAAATGAACTCAAGATAGATTATGGACTTAAATGTAAACTCTAAAGTTTAAAACTTCCTAGAAAAGGACCAGCAAGAGGTTGAGGCACTGAACTCCAACATGGCCGACTCCAGTTTGAGTCCCTGGCCCAGTGGCTTGCTTTCTCACTTTACCTCTCTCTTTGTGTCTCTCTCTGGTCAAATGAAAAAATAATAATAAACTTAAATAATACATTAAAAATTTTTAGAAAAACAACTGGGAGAAAAAAATCTTTGTAACATTGGGACTAACATTTCTTCAGAGACACACAAATCACTAATAAAAATTTATAATTTGGATTGAAAAAAAATTTAAACTGCTCATCAAAAGACACAGTTAATGAAATGGAAAGGCAAGGAGACAGACAAGGAGAAAATATTTATAATACATATATAATAAATTTTATACAAAATTTGTAAAGAATTCTTTTTAAAAAATATTTAATTTTAAAATTATTATTGTTATTTTAATTTTCTAGAGGGCATATGCACTCACCAGAGAGAGAGAAAGTGAGACAGCAAGCAACCAGATCTGGAACTTGAACTGTGGATGGCTAGGTGGTAGTCCAGTGCTTTCACCACCATGCCACCTGCTGGCCCCAAGAATTCTTATAGCTTGGTAAGACAAAAACAAACAAACAAAAAAACCCAGTATTAAAACAAGTTAAATATTTGAGTAGATACTCTACTTAAGAACATACATGAATGGAGAATAAGCATGACTGTGTAATTAGTGTATATTTAGCAAGAAAATGCAATAAGATTATATAATCACTGGAATGACCAAATTTTAAATGATTGACAGTGTCAAGTGTTGACAAAAGTCTAGAGTATGAATGTGCCTCAATTTGTTCATTCACTTATTAATGAACATGTGGGTTATTTGGATGCTCATTGGATGGGAATGCAAAACTATGCAGCCACTTTAGGAAGAGTTTGGCTGTCTTTTGCTGTTGTTGGCTGTGTTTTACATAACATACCACATAGTCTAGCAATTATGCTCTTTGTTATTTGCCCAAGAATAATGAAAAACGTATTGAATAGCTGTAAGAGAAATATGAATGAACATTCTTACAAGCATTACTTATAATAGCCCCAAACTGGAAACAATCTAATGACCATCATTTGGTGAATGGATTAAAAAAAGCTGTAGACTATGTATATTATGAAAAATTAGTTGATAGTAAAAAGGAACAAAGTATTCATATGTCCATAAAATATTCATATATTCATAAACAATCAAACAGGTGAACCTCAAACGTTAAACTAAGTGAAAAAAGATTGTGTGCTATATGATTGCCTATTGCACAAAGGCCTGGGAAAGGCAGTACTGTAGTTACTGAAAGCAACTCAGTTGTGTCTGAGGATCAGGGTTCAAGGAGGTTGCAGAGAGGTTCAAGGGAGCTGTTTGGGTGTCAGCAATGCTCTATATCTTGGTTGTAGCTGTGGTTGCACAACTATCTACAATTACCGAAATTAATCAGACTGTGTTATTAGAACAAGTGAATGCTATGGACTGTAATTTATACCTCAATAAATCTGCAGGATAAGAATATATTTCAAATGCAAAAAAAAAAAAAAGTGACAATTCCAAGTGCTAGTGAAGATGTGGAATAACTGGAACTGTCATGTATTGTTGATTGAAGTGTAAAATTGTACAGGCTCTCTGGAAAGCAGGTTGGCCGCTTTTTTCAAGTTAAATACACACTTACCATATTCCATTTCTAGATATTTATTTAAGAGAAATGGAAACATATGTCACCAAAAGACTTTTATATGAATAGTAATAGCAGCTTCATTCATAAGAGCCACAAACTAGAAATAACTCAAACGTTCATCATTAAGTGAATGGATAAGGCGTGGTGCATTCATACTTTGAAATACTATTTGGCAATAAAAAACTACCTAGATACACAGCTTCACAGATGAATTGCAAAAACATGCTGAGTGAAAGAACAGTGGATCTTGTTTAGAACGAGCAAAGCTCTGTGCTGGAGTAGGGGGACTTAAGCTGCAAAGGGGCACAAAGGAATTTTCTGGGGAGTTAGAAATATTCTAGGTCTTGACTGCAGTGGGTTAATGCATGTAAATATTTGTCAAAATTCAACAACCGGTACGGACAAAATGAATGGATTTTACTCTATGTAAATTGTGGCTTAATAAAATTGAAAGGAAAAAAAAAATTCCCCCCAAAAGACCAAGAAAAAGACTGAAGTCTAAGACCTTCAGTAGACAGAAAGATTCACTAGTTTATTAGAATCAGTACCTAATTTGGAAATTCTAATTTTTAGATATTCTGGGTTAAAAAAAAAACAAAAACAAAAACCTAGAAGTGGAATTATTTTTTAAAAAACCTTCCTTTTCTTTTTAAAAGGTGAAGTTGAAAAGTAATGTAACGTTCATTAAGAATTTTAATTCTGATCCTTTTAACATGAATTTTGTACCTCCCCAGGGGTGCTGCTTTACTTGGTTCTCCATATTGAGCCATTATTATGAGATAGGGAATTACGTTTTATCCCACTTTCTGCAAAGGCCAGGTTGTCCTTCCGTCTTCTGGAAATATGACCAGGGGGTTAGTTTCTCATCCAAGGCCAGCAAGCCCTTTGTTTATGGGCCTGCGTCTATTGCACCCACAAGAAATCTGATGCTTATTTAGATAATTTCCATGGGGAAAAAAATCCCCCTTATTTCAATTATCTATGATAGTCATTTAAAAAATTATTTTGCTCTATCTAGAAAATTGATCCTCTGGCCCACTTTGGGGGTAGTTGTATAGCTATATGTGTTGTATCCTGAGATGGACATTTGTCGAGGGAAGGGAACAGATATTTTGGAGTGCCGCTGATAGGGCAGGCACAGGGTTTAGTAGTTTATGAAATCATCATATTTAATTTTATCCTCACAAAAGACCTCTGAGACAGATTCCATAATTTTTATTGTATTTTTTTAAAAGTTTGTTTATCTATTTTTTCCATGAGTGAAAGAGACAGAGAGAGCACTGTGATCCACCCTCTGCCTCGATGAGCCCCAGATCATGGGCACTTCTGTGCCTGGCATACTCAGGAAGGTCTTTAGATGCAAACCCAGAACCCTCCTGTAGGGGACAGCCTTATTGCTGCACCACCATCCAGTCACCATTATCTCCATTTTTTTCTTTTTTTTTTGGAGAGGTTTTTGCTATAGGGCGCATGCTCTCGCCAGACAGACAGAGAGAAACAGAGAGACAGAAAGCGAGAAAATACCCTCCAGGGGGAATGGCCCCACCTCAATCCCTTCTCCTCCATTCTCCTCTCAGGATCTTGGGCATGCACGCACACATGCCTGGCGTGAGTTTAAGCCACCGGGTCTGGGATTCGAACTGCGGTCAACTACGTGGGAGTCCAGTGACATAGCCATTACGCTAACTACTGGTCATTTTTTTCTTTTTTAAAAACTGTAGCCGAAGGTCAGATTGAGGAGGTAATTTGGCTTTCTTTCCTTTTTCTTTTGCTATATGGTGCATGATCTCCAGAGACAGAGAAAGAGAGAGAGAAAGGGAGAAAGCACCACCACCCCCACCACCCCAGAGGGATGGCCATACCACAGTCCCTTTTCCTCCATTCTCCTCTTGGGATTTTGGGCATGCACATACACATGCCCAGGTCCTGGACTCAGATCAGGCAGTGGGCCATGCGGGGTCTAGCCATCTGCTGGCCCAAGGCAATGTAGCTTTTAAGTTAAGTAGGATTCAGACCTGGGATCTCACTGATCTCTAAGCCTGTAATTTTTCTGCCGCATTTCACTATAGGAAATAAAATGTGATCCAAGATGGCCAAGAAAATAGTCCAGTCTTTTTTTCAGGCTGATTTTTTTCTTCCATAAGTGAGTTGGACAGAGACAGACAGAGATACAGCATGCCTGACAGAGTCCTGACTCTGCAGTCTACCCTAGCCTTGGCCAGCCCTGGACCAGGAACACATGCATGCTTGGGGTACTCAGGGAGGTGTCTGGGCACAAACTCGACCTCCTGGAGTGTCACCTTCTACTGCTGCGCCACCAACTGGCCCTGAAAACAAACTGCTTTTGTCAGGTCTGAAATGCCATCTTGCCGGCATTTGCCCACAGCAAATGAGCTCATGTTCCCATGGTACCCGAGTAGCTGAGTACCACACCAGGGGACAGG
>NW_006204205.1:740130-773169 GCF_000334495.1 Tupaia belangeri chinensis | reverse complement strand
TGCCTCCCAACCTCTCAACCCACCTGTAAGATCCCACAATTTTCTTGTGAAAGGACCAACAAAAAGTTCTCAGGGTTTCAAGAGCTTGTGTTACCCCCGTCTATGAGCATATTTTACACTGGATTGAATTTCTCCTCTTTATGCAGAAACTCAGTGCTGTGCACAGAAATACCACGAGAGTCATGAATATTAAGAGCACATTTTTCTTGTGTGCCCCAGTGTGGGTCACAGGCAGCCAAACCCAGGCAGGTGTGTAATTCTGCACGGATCAGCCTGGTTCATGGGCTCCCCGATGGGCCAGCGTACGCTGGGCTGGGTGGTACCCGTGTTGCTGAGGCAGAAGAAATACTTTTGTGCACGTTTGGAGGCTGGGGGAAGGTTCACGGCCAGGTCACTGAGCCAGCATTCTTTCCGAGGCCTCGGCAGCCTTGGTGGGCCCCCAACGGGAGAAGCCCCGGGGCGGGCGGGGCTGGGGTCTGGGGAGGCAGAGCTGCAGCTGCTGTGTTTGGTTTCCCTTTGGTCCTGGGGATTTAGATAAAAGAGCTGCTTTTATTGATTGGGGAGATTGGGGGAGGGAAGGGGCTCTAGAAGTCAGCTTCGCCTTTTTATTTTTCTGAGCAAACATTTATTGAGCATTTACTGTGTCCATTCTCCTCTTGGAAATGCTTTTCATGCACTAAATGCTTTTCATGCATTATCAGGTTTAATCCTCGTGACAGCCCTGCTGTTACAGTCTCCATTCAATCCAGGAGACGAAAGCTCAGGAGGGTTAAGTAATCTACCTAGGTCACACAGCTGACGAATGGTAAAGAGCATGGGCCCCAGAGCCCTCCCTCACGTGGACTGGTGCAATAGCCCCTCACTGCCCTCTTCTTTCTGCCCTATACCCCAGTCCACTTGATCCTCTGTCCCCAGGGTGGTCTCTTTTAAAAAAAAAAAAAAAAAAAAAAAACAAAAAAAATTTTTATTTTTTAATTTGACCAGACACAGACACACACACACACAGATAGAAAGAAAGAGAGGGAAAGTGAGAAAGCAAGCCCCCAGGACTTGAACTGTGGTCAGCCATGTGGGAGTATCCAGCACCTTAACCACCATGCCACCTGCTGGTCCCACCAGAGTGGTCTCTTGAGCTCTCAGCTCTGCTCGGTCTCCCCAGTGGTGTCCTGCTGGCCACGCTGTGGTCTGGGCTCTTCTCCCCCCCACGAGTTTACCTGAGCTGTTTTCTCATACCTCACCTGTACCAGGTCTCCTGTCTTTCCCTTGAAGCAGAATTCGCAGGTCTGGTCTAGAGGGGGCTGTACCCCAAGTCACAGCTCATCTAGTGGCTCCTCCTGGCCTAGCACGCTCAGCTGGATCAGATGGTTTTCAACAGGGCTGTCTTTTGTCTTTCCACTGGCACTGCCCACAGGGAGCTGGCACGGATACTAACTTGTGTGGAGACACCTGCCTCTTGCCCCCTCTGTTTTTCTACCCAAGGTTTTCTCATGGCCCTGTCCTGCCCTGTATCATGCCAGGACTAGGCCCCATCCCTATGGAGGACTGGGCTTAGTAGCCATTTCTTTCCTGAAAGGAATTGACCACTTAGTTGAGAAGAAAGCACTGCCCTCTGGCCAAGTGGACAGGCTGGCAGGCTGAGGGAGGTGGAGAGGCGTCACGGTCCAGAAGGTGGACTGGGGCCAGGTCCTGGCCTGAGGGCCTAGCTGGCTCTGCATGGATGTAGGAGATACTGTGGGAAGATACAGAGATGGCTGGGGAGGGACACCAGACCCACATAGCAGGAGGCAGGGGAGGGGGCCGCAGGTGAGAGCAGGTGTTACCTGGCCAACAGGAAACCGGAGGCCGGGGATTATCCCAGCTGAGCTCACAGAGACAGAAATGCATTGGGTGCCATTTACTGAAGTGAATTAGGACCCCAGACGGTGTTTAGGTTGCAAAAAAAATCTCGAAGAGGTATTACTGGGGGATTGGTGTTACCCACTCTAGTTAATGAGATGATAATGCTTTTGCAGGAGCCCTTTCACAGACTCGGACGGGGGCAACTTATCATTTCCTAGATGAACTCTCCCTCGCTCATCACCTGAGGCGGGGGCCCCTGTAGAGAGTCCCCACGTTTGTGAAGGGGCTGCCTCGGACGTGCCGTGGCTCCCGGATCATCATCCCAAGGGCCTGGCAGTCACTCCAAGGGCAGGGTAGTTAAGACGGCCCCGCTGTGCTGCTCCCAGCTGGTTATGCTTTACTGAGAGGCTACGTGGACTCTGAGTTTTTAAAATGAAAAAACAATAAATTATTTTTTATTTATTATTTTAAATTTTTACGCAGGACACGTGTGCTCACAGAGAGCAAGTGAGGGAGCCAAACCATGGTCGGCCACGTGGGAGTCCAGTGCCTTAACCACCATGCTACCCGCTAGCCCCGTGTCTGAGTTTTAATAGAAGTTCCTGGGTGTGGGGGCTTTGCTCTGAAACACTTTTGCCATAGAAAGAAGTTAACCTACATTTAGGGGACATGCTGGTCCATTCAGTTTCTGATCACCCTCAGAGAGCAGTGTGGGAGTGAGTGGTTGGTATTCTGGAAGCTGATGTGGCTTAGGACAGGTGACATTCCCGTGTCACACGGGTGAGTGGGTCACCTGAGCACTTGTGCCGAGGACAGTACTCAAGTGCTTGTGCTCTATCCTTTGCCGACCTCTTCCCTCTGACTGCGGTGACAGAACAGCCCTCACCTCTACGTGCCATTGCCAAGCTGTGGCTGGTCCCTGTCCCTCTCTCCACACCCCACTCCCCCAGAGCACACACGTTACAGAAGGTTGCAGTCATGCATCCCAGCATCCATTTCTGTGTGGCCAGGATGGCTCTCCTATTTCTGGCCTGATGGTCTCACTGTGATCCCTGACCCTGCCCTCTCTTTGGGCATCACACTCATTCTGGAAGGTGCTTGGTGGAAGCAGCCAGAGGCGGCCTTACCTTTGTTTACACATTAGTTCTCAAGCTTAATGGTTCAGGTAGGCACAAGCGCTGACACCAGGCCCTGGCCGGCAGCTATGTGGCTTACAGAGCACCTCCACCCCTTTGGCAGTACTGGAGGTTGCTTTGCTGAAGGCAGAAAGCTCCTTGCTGACTGCTTTGCTCAAGGCTGTTGAAAATCATCTGGAATAGTGACCAAAGCCTTTGGCTTGCTGATCATGGCTATGTGAATATCAAGGGGCAGGACGGGAGCACCGGTAAGAGCTCAGGCCTCAGTGTCAACAGACCACAGCTGGGTCCAGCTCTGCTATTCGTTCCTGTGTGACCTGGAGCAAGTGGCCTAGGCTCAGTGAAGCAGGGCTGGTGACGATAGAGACTCACAGTGTGGTGCAGGTGAGCCCAGGCAAGGACCCTGGGCCACGGAACGCAGCCCCTACATGGTGGAATTGTTGAGTTACTCCTGCCACCCTGGTAGAAGTGGGGCCTCCAGCCCTCTCTCTGCAGCAGCTTGGGAGGCCTGCAGGCAGCCGCAGGGCGCTGACCCTGAAGGACAGGTTTCACCACTAGGCGGGCCCTATGCCTGCTTGGAGCCTCTTCTGTACTGGAGACACATGGAGATCCTGTTAAAGCCAGGGCGTCCATTGTTCAATCAATCAGGCTAATCTGCCTGCCCCTCGATAAGGGGAGGGATCGGGTTTCAGGGAGATTTTCCCGGGATTACTTCTAGTAGCCGCTCAGTCTAGACAGGCCTCTCAGTTACAGGGGTGCAGACAAAGGCGAGCAACGGGAAGTCTCCCTGGCCACAAGGCGGGCTCAGATCCTGAGATGCCTCCTCTCCCCTTCTCTCCCTTCCATCCTCTATCCTGGGGAGCCAGGGCAGAACAGAAACCAGCCCCCTGACCTGGGGACTCTGTGGTGTGCTCAGGTGGCCACGGAGGAGGAATGGTGGTAGGAGCAGCTGATGTGTGAGGAGCACTCCCAGCGCCTGCTCCATTCAGCTCAATTCCTGTAGCGCTCGCATTGGGGACCACTCGTGTGCCCATTTTAAAGATGAAGACAGTTGGGCACAGGCAAGTAAAGCCTCATGGCTGGCACATGGTAGAACTGGCATCAGGCTTGCCCTGGGAGCATGGACTATAGGTGAAGGGGTGGTTCTGTGCTGAGGGGGCAGGTGAGGAGGGGATGCCGACCTGCAGTCTCTGGATCTAGGTGGAGACAACGTGCTTCCGGTTCGTCGCTCTTCTGTACTCCTTTCCCGCCACAAGAGGACCCAGCAGGCTCCAAAGACTTGGGCTGCATGACTGGCTCACACCCCTCAGCTCTGGGGTTCTAGCTGCTGTTGCTAAGTCCTTGTTCTGGGACCAGAACAAGTCACTTCTGGACATCAGTGTCCTCAACCTACCCTGTCTGGCAATGGGGGTGTTGGTCAAATTTCCAGAGAGGCCTGTGTGAGGCGCTTTTGCAAACCGTGAGTGCTGCGGCAATGCCCGTTACCACTTCCTTGCATGGTGTCTGCCAGAGTTGGCCATGGGTGAATAAATAATCCTCCTCCTAGAAGAGCGTTGGCGCGCCTTGTCTGCTCTTCTTCTCCACTTCCCTAACTTGCCTCTACCCTGAGGATTGTGGGGAACAGCCCTGGAGGCCAGAGGGTCTTGGCAGACTCTCCCCAAATCACAAAGCACAACAAGCTGCAGAAACAGTCCCTCGTTCCAATCTTGCTGGATGAGACAGAGACATGTCCTGGCCCTCACTGGCCTCCGAGGGACATGCAGGTGTGACACTCCCCACTCAGCTACTGCTGGGCCCAGGCGGGTAAGGGTGGGAGGGAGCGGCGCAGGGCCTGCCGTTCAGGAATTGGGAACAGAGCCTGGAGAAGGACCTGAACCAGACATGCTTTGGGGACTGGATGTAAACTTCAGTCATGTACATGAGTGCAGAGAGACAGAAATGAGGAGGCAGAGACAAACAACAAGCAGATACAGCTCTTCGTCGTCGTCTTTTTTTTTGAAATCTTACATTGAATCAGTGTGCATCATTACAGCATACTGAATGAATTTTCCCATGATGAACACACTGTTCAGTCAAACCCACCGCCATACACATTGTAATCAACAGACTTCTGTCCACCTTGGGTCCCTTGAATGTTTTGCTTCCCTCTTCTGCCCCTTGCCCTTCATCTTCTGACTCGTCTGTTTTGGATTTGAAGCAAGGTGGTACAATTTCACAGTATTTTCTTGTTCTTAATGTCTTTCCCCCATGCCCTCTGACAAAGGGCAAGACTTGGTTCAAGAAAACCTGGCTTTGCTCATTTAATGGATTTGCTTTTGTCAAACTGGTAAAACCAGAAACCATACCAGAACACAAAGTAGTGATAACAGCAGAGCTTACGAGTTCAGCAAGACCCCGAGGCAGTGCTTTTCTGTACAAATGGCTTCTGCTCCAAGCTGTATTGGTATCACAGGCCTCAGATCAGAAATGGTGTGTGAATCCGCTTGGTAGAGGCTGCTCAGGGCTGGCGTCAGGTGACTGAAATAGCCCTGCTCACCCCTCCCCTGTGTCATACAGTTGTCCAGCCTGTGCACTGTGCTCTTCAGATCAGAGGGAGCATGGCGAGGGGCTGGTGGCCAGGAAGTGGGGGGGTGTCTCTGTGGCAAAGGATGCTGGGAAGTCATGAAGATCCCATAGAGTTTTGAGTCTCCCCGATCGGCCATCTGCTAGCTGTGTGACATAGGCACGTCAGTTAACCTTTCTGAGTCTCTGTGAAATGGAGAAACAGGATTTAAGTCACTTGGCCCTCACGAAGGTTTGTCTGAGATCACAGACTTGACTGTGTGAGGTGTGAGGCAGACAGCCATTCACTGTTCCTTCTGGGGCAGGCTGAGCAAGGAGCTGTTGGCAAGGCTTGCATCCACTGGCAAGGCTTCACTGTGGGCTCTGGGGGTGTCTGACTTGCCCTATGTAATTTGGTCTTGGGTGTCTCGACTCATTTCCATTTTTACAAATGCGTTAAAAATGCCACTGGGCTCAGAACAAATGCCAATTTAACCTAAGCATGTTTTTCTCTTTGTAACGGAGAACCTCGAATCTCCACCAAGCCATGCATGGCCGCTCTCGGCAAGATGAACAGAATCATAATGAAATCAGCATGTGTTCATGGGTGTTGACTGTGTTATTAGCATCTTTGGGTTTAATGAACCCTAGATTTTCTTATGTTCAGTGAGTGAACAATGTCAATGAAAGAGAAGAGGGAATGATGCCCATGGGTGAAAACCAAGGACTTTCAATGAAGGAGAAATGGCAACAGCAGGTCAGCAGGTGGTGTGGGGAGGGTAAGGCATTGGATTCCACATGTCTACCTTCATGGTTTGAGTCCCGGACAGAGCAGCTTGAGAATCACACCAAATGCATATGTGTGTGTGTGCCCGAAATCCTGAGAGGAGAGTGGAGGAGAAGGGTTAGTGATGTGGCCTTCACCACCGCCCCCGCCTCAGTCCCTTGAAGGCGATTTCTCATTTTGTTTCTCTCTTTCTCTGGTGAGCACATGTGCCCTGTAGCAAAAACAAACAAAAACAAAGCAAAAAAGTAGTGTCAGCACCTCCACCACAGCCTCTCTGTAGAGTCTTGGGTGACACTTGACAGCTATGGGCATCTGTTTTCTTAATCTGTCAGGTGGAAAATTACTTTTCTATCTACCTACTGGGCTGATTTGAAGACCATACAATGTATATGATACAATGTATATGTATGGTTACTTTGAGAAGTTCATAGAAAAATGGAATTAAGTGAGTTTTATTTGGTGCAAAAATTTTAAGTCCATGAAGTTTTTTCATAATGCATATTTTCGACAAACTTTCTAAAGAACCCTTGTAATAAAAAGAACAACATTTTGTTCAAGTATATGGAGTTCTTATTTACAGGAGAACATGATGGCAACAGGTGACTTGTAGAATTCTGTAGTTACATTTTAGGTTTCTGAATCTATGAGTGACTTGGAAAACATGCCAGTGATGATAACCTTCCTAGGAACCCATTCTCTGTAGTTTTTATAATGAATTGCATAGCCTTGTGTTTAAGTTGAGCAGAACAGATCAAATTTAACCTGTTCTTGTTAACCTGACCATTAAGAATATTATCAACAATTGAGAGCTATTAGACCAAATACCGAGTATGTACTTTATGCAATGATTTTATTTAATCCTCACCACAACCCTAGGAGGCAGATCCTGTGATCCTTAATTCTATTTTACAGTGAGGAAACTGAGACTCAGAGAAGTGAAACAACTTGCCCAGAATCATACAACTCAGAAGAGATAGGACAAGAGGTTTGGATCCCTGAATTATTGCTGTTGCCACTCCCATATTGCCAGTAAGTCACTGACAACTATTTGACCAGTCTTCCTTTTTTCCTTCTTTCTTACTTCAATAATTTATTGAAAAAGCCACTGGGTTCTGGGATGGTGAGTTGAGAAGTTTGACAAATCTTCACAAAAAGCAATGGTAAACGTAGACACAATTATGAAAAAAAAAAAACAACATCATTTCAGAGCTCTAGAAACTGATCAAAATCATACATTTCTGGTAAGAATGTAAAATGGTACAACCACTTTGAACAACAGTTTGGTTGTTTCATAAAAAGTTGAACATAAACTTCCTATTCAACCCAATGTCTACTTTTAGGCATGTACCTGTACTGGTTCCCTAGCACTGTAACAAATTACCACAAGGGCAGCAACTTAAAACAACACAAACTTATTATCTTACAGTTTTGGAGGTTAGACATCCACACAGGTCTCACTAGCCTAAAATCAAGGTGTCCACAGGGCTGTGTTCCATTCTGGAGGCTTTAAGGAGAATCTTTTTCCTTGCCTCTTCCAGCTTCTAGAGGTCGCCCACAATTCCCTGACCTGTGGTCGCTTTTTCCCTCTTTGAAGCCAGCAGCAGTGCACTGAGTCCTTCCCATCCCACTTTATTCTGCCCTCCTCTTCTGCCTCTCACTCTTAAGGATCCTAGTGGTCACACCGGGCCACCTAGGTAATCCAGGAGGATCTCACTTTCTTAAGGTCATCTAGTTAAGCAATCTCTGTTCCATCTGCACCTTAATTCCCCTTTGCCATGAAATATACCATGTTCAGGTTCTGGGGATTAGCACATGGAGATAATAGAGAGTAATCCCAGATAATCTTGCTTTCTTAAGGTCATCTGGTTAGCAGCCCTGACTCAGCTCTGATTCTGCCTCCCACACTACCCAAGATAAATGCAAATGTGCAGCTGCCGGTCCATGACTAGCACACGGATGTTCATAGTGGAGTTACACCTCATGGCCCAGACTTGCAGCCATCCAAACATCATCCGTGGGCTCATGAACAAACCAAGTGTCGGGTATCTGTCAGAGGAGATACAGGGGAGCGATGAACAATGAAACAACTGGTAAATGTGACCACATGGATGAACTTCAAAACTATCAGGTTGTTGAGAAAGTCAGGACGTATTTTTCTATGTTTTCCTAGGCAAAACTGTGTCATGTCTTTCCCAACAGCCCAATATTATACTGAATGAAATAAGTCAAAGGCAGAAAAGATACATAATTTCCTTTATATGAAATTTCCAGAAGAGGCTGGTACACAGAAAAAGAAAATGGTCAGCAGTTGCCTGGGGTTGGGGGTTGGCTGTAAATAGACACTGGGGAGTTTGTTAGGGCGACGGAAAGGTTCTAAAATGGGATTGAGATGACGGTTTCATGACTCTATAAATCTACTTAAAAATCATCGAATCATACACTTAAAATGCATTAATTCTATGGCAAATAATTTATAATTATTAATGCTGCTTTTTAAATAAAAAGCATTTACATAAACCCAACAGAATATGGCCTAGTAAGGAGGAAAGCCATGAGAGGTGGCTGAGCGGAATGGCAGGCTGGTAGAATCGGGTTGTACCCAAGGGGATCGAGCAGATAAATAAATATATTGAACATAGAGAAGCCCAGTTTTCTCATGGTTAGAGAAAGAAGTGAGAGAGATGTAAAGGGAGAAGCTACAATGAACTCAGTGTTATTGGAGGTATTGGTGTAAACTCATGGTTTTCAATAAAGATAAATAAAGGAATAGGCATATGTGTAAATCTGTGATACACACATGCGCACACACACACGTGCACAAGTGTTTCTGATCTCTTTCTTCTGAGAGGGTTTAGAAACAATGGCGCATGACACAGGATGTGTGGAGTTGCTCAGATCATGGTTTCTAATACCATTTTCCACTAAGGGGACCAGAACTCTGGAGAACTGGCTGATTCTAGGAGTGGGACAGGAAAAGTGCAAGATGAGCCGGAGCACTTCCTTATGCCGGTAGTGAGGAAGTGCTCAGGACGGATACAGACCTGTCTAAAGGACATCCAAGCAGCTCGAAAGGGCTCCTCCTAGCCCAATCTGGGACACCTGAGTATCAAAACATATGATGACAGTGGATTAAAACCCACTTAACAGCAATCCATAAACCTACACTTGTTAAAGGGGTACGGAAGAGGAGGAAGCCCCTCATCGCAGGAGAATGCCAACTGATCACTGTGGAAGGAGTGGAGCTAGAAAAGTCTCTGGCAGTCATTGTAATTCAGGCATAATCAGTGAGTTAAAATTGTTTCAAATTAGTAAGTTAAAAAATCTATCTTGGGGGTCCAGCAGGTGATGTAGTGGTTAAGGTTCTGGACTCCCATTTAGTTGACTGTGTTTTGAGTCCTGGACCCTGAGGCTTGAAACTCACGCCAGGTGCATGTGCGTGCGTGCCCAAAATCCCGAGAGGAGAATGAAGGAGGAGGGATTGCTGTCTGACCATCTCTCCTGGGGAGTGATTTCTCACTTTCTGTATCTCTGTCTCTTTCTATCTCTCCGGTGAGCACACGTGGTCTTTAGCAAAAATCTCTCTCAAAAAAAAAAAATATGTATAATAAATTTTATATATTGTACTGTGATATGCCAGGGTCTCTTCTGCACTATAGTTCAGAACCTACTTAGATAGATTTGTTCCTGCCCCAAATGTTTGCAGGCCTCGTTTTACAAAGTTTCTTTTCAGCTGCTTGTGTGGTCTTGCATTCTTTCTGTGTCTTTGTGCTCCCTGGGTATTCTCCTACAGGTGATCCTGCCTGATTTTCTAATTTGCTGCTCCTGTCTGCAATGACACGAGAGCCATGGCAACCAGCTTGTTGGGTGCAGCATTGCTGTTGCTAGGGCATAGCTCTGCGTGGCGGGGGGAATGAGCTTTCCAGGCACGGAAGTTGTGACAACTCCTTTGGCTGGGCTGAAACCTTGTGGTGAAATTTTTTGGTTCCTGACATTCTAAAGAGGCTAAGATTGCTGAGAGCTGGATTCCACATTGTAAGTTGTGACCACATTTGGTTTTGGGAAGACAGCCGGTTTCTTTTCTTAGGGCAGTTTCTTCTGTGTTGTATTCACCAGGTTAATGTGAGAATTAGCACCCTCCGGCCAACACAGGACCAGAGGTTGCCAAGTGGGAATGGAGTGGCCAAGGCCTCACAGAGTGAATTGTTACTTGTGAGATGATTGCACAGTGCCATCCAGGAAAACACTATCAAGAGGATTTGTGTTTATTTTCTTTTAGATTTTTGCCATAGGGTGCATAAACTTACTGGAGAGTGACAGAGAGAGGGAAAGCGAGAAATCACTTGAGAATGGCCACACTGCAATCCTTTCTTCTCTATTCTCCTCTCTGGATTTTGGGCATGTATATACACACGTCTGCGTGATTTTCAAGACACTGGATCTGAGACTTGAACCGCAGTCTCCCATGTGGGAGTCTAGCCTTAACCACCATACCACTTGTTAGCCCCCAGAGGATTTTTTAAATAAAAAGAAGCAAACCCTTGGTTGTTAATGAGCTGAGTATTTGCCGCAGCTCACTGCACCTCCCAGCTCAGTCCCTTCTGCTCAGAGGCAAGCACTGTTTCTGCACTTGCTGGTGCACACATTCCACAAGCCTCTTCATTTGCATGTTGGCTGGGTCATTGTAAAACCTACAGAGTCATATAAAAAAATAGAATAAATAAAATAAAACAAAACAAAACCTACAGAGTCTGTCCTTCCCTCATGGGGCCTGAGAGGAAGGTATTTGTGGGGACAGATACAAGACAACTGTTGTCTATGGAGACCACATTGCCAGTGATACCCCTGGGCTCAGGGACTTTGGAACAGGACAGACAGCCCCATGCCCTGGGCCCTGGAAAATTGTCCTAGGAAATTGGGTCTGTCACCCACAAATAGATGTTTATCACCTGAGGGCTGGAGATTAGGTTTCTATACTCATTCCCTGCCTTTGCTTTGCTTTGCTTTCTTATTTATATTTAATTGTTGTATATTTATATGATGTACAATATGGCTTTTCAAAGCATGCATACAGTGTGCGATAATCAAATCAAAGATATTAGCATATATGTCATTTTCAACAAAACCCTTATAACATTGTATGTGTTAAATGCTTTTTCCCTGAGCCCCACCCACCCACCATCCCTTACCCATCCCCTCCCATACAGTCTGGTATCTACACTTGCCCTCCTTACTATTATATCTTCAGATCTTGCCATTTCTGCCATAGAGTGCGGACATTTGGTGTGTGCTGAGCAGGGATGTACAGTGTCTTTAATCATCTGGCTTATTTCACTTACCATGAAATCTTCTTGATTCATCCACTTTGTAGCAAACGATAGAATCACCGCGTTCTTTATGGTGGTGTAGTACTCTATATGCGCGTGTGCCATGTGTTTTCAGTCCAGTCATCTGTTCCTGGGCGTTTAAGTTGATTCCATGACTTAGACTGTGGATAATGCCACAGTGAATGTGCAAATGTCTTCCTGATGGAGTGTTCTTCTGTCCTAGCCAATGTAATCAGACAAGAGAGTAAAATAAAAGGCATTCAAATAGAAAAGAAAGAAGTAAAATTGGCCCTATTTGCAGATGCATGACTATATACAATCCAAACGAATCCACACACACACACAAACTCCTTCAAGTAATAAATGAGTTTAGTGAAGTGAGAGTATACAAAACAATACACAAAAATCTATTACACTAACAATAAATAACTTGGGGCAGAATTGAAGAAAGCAACCTCATTTACAATAGTCGTACAAATAAATAAAATACCTAGGAATAAACCTAACCAAAGAGATGAAAGAGTTCTATAAAGAAAACAAAACCTGAAAAAAGGAATTGAATATGATACAAAAAAACTGGAAAGACATTCCTTATTCTTACATTGGAAGAATTAATATAATGAAAATATCTATTCTAGGGGCCAGGAGTTTGCATCTTGGTTAAGACACTGGACTCCCACATGGCCAACTATGATTCGAGTCCCAAACTTGGAAGCTTGCCCACTTTTCCCACTTCCTCTCTCTCTGGTCAAATTTAAAAATAACAATAAATAAAATTAAGTAAATGATTCTTTAAAAAATGTCAGTTCTACCCAAATTAATTTATAAATTCAATGTGATTCCAATCAAATTACCAGTGACAGTCTTCACAGAAGTAGAAAAAATAATTGTAAAATTTGTCTGGAATTATAAAAGACCTCATATCACCACAGCAATACTCTCCACAAAGAATAAAATAGGCATCTCATTATCTGACCTCAGAGTGTTTACAAACCTATGATAGTCAAAACAGCATGACTGGCACAAAAATAGACGCATAAGTCAACAGAACAGGATGGAGAACCCAGAAATAAACCCCAGAACATACAACCAACTGATTTTTGACAAAGGGTACGAGACAATGCAATAAAGGGAAGAAAGTCTTTTCAGTAAATGGTGCTGGAAGAACTGGATGTCCACCTGCAGAAAACAAAACTGGACCCCTCTCTCTCACTGTTAACAAAAATCAAATGCATCACAGATCTGGACTCATTTTATGTGCGGCTTATGTTGGCCCTTCTCAGAATGACTGTGGCTTGCCGGGGAATGAGAGCAATCATCCTGTGTCCACTTTGAGAAGTCATTCCAAGAGGGATAGTGGCTGGCGAGAGACTTTCCTAGTAGGGCTAGACATACCACTCTGCAGGGCCTATTGGTTCTGGCCGAGTGCCATCTCGGGAAGGGTGGAGGATGATCGGTGCCAGGAGCAGCCCCAGCAGCCAGCATGCATCGTGTAGAAGGGTTTCTTCTCAGGCACAGCCATTAGACGCCCAGGAGTGTCTGCTCATGTGGCCCATGCCTCAGGGCTCTTCCTGCCTTCCTCCTAGGCCCTGTCATATGGGTTCAGGGAGCACCTGCTCTCTGTGCCCACCTGTACCAGGCCCAGGGACATTCTGCCTCCTGTGATGGGAAACCCATAGATGAGAGGGGAGTGCTCTGGCCTCAAGTCTCATGTCTGCCCTGTGAAGGAGACAACATATAAAGACATTTCCACTCCCGCTTTTGAATCAATGTCCTCAATCTATTATGGAGGGGCCAAACTAGAGGCCCTCTAAGGTGTCCTCCAGTAGTACCTATACAGCCTGGCAGTTCTCAGTACAGGGTGTAACTGTCCCCATGTGTAGCCTCCTTGGCAGAAACCTCATGCTAAGCAGGACATAGATCGCATCCTCCCTGGAAACGTCTATGTATCTATTCTCTGGGTGTTAGAGACGGAGAGAGAATAGCATCCCTAATAGGGTCTGGATGTCATGATGTGTCTCCAGCCTTCTACCAGCCTAGGTCACGGGCACAAGCGTGTCTAGCATACTCAGGGAAGTCTCTTGACTTGAACCAGCTATTTCCCCATGTGGGTCTGGCTTGCAGAGTGTGGTGTTTACTGCTGCTTCTCCTCCTCGTTGACTTTTTTTGGGGAGAGATTTTTGCTATCGACTGTGTGCGCTTGCTGGAGAGGCAGAGAGAGACAGGCAGAAAGTGAGAAATCACCCCCCAGAGTATGGCCATACTGCAATCCATTCTCCTTCATTCTCCTCTTGGGATCTTGGGCATGCACGCACACATGCCCAGTGTGAGTTTTAAGCCTCTGGATCTGGGATTCAAACCGTGGTCGACTATGTGGGAGTCAGCGTTGTACCCACTACACCATTTGCTGGTCCCCTTGCCAACTTTTAAGATCTTCTCTTTGTCTTTAGAGTTGAACAGTTTCACTGAAGCCTGTCTAAGTGTGGATTTCTTTTTATTTATCCTACTTAGGACTGACTGGGCTTTCTAAGTCGGAGGGGTAATATCTTTGACCAATTATGAAAAAGTGTCTGCTATATTTCTTCTCTCCCATTTTGTCACCTTCAGGAAATCTGATGAGATATACAGTAAATGAGATTTCATGGTCTACCATTACATTTTTGAGACAGGTACTCAGAACAAGAGCAGATTGTTGCTGTCATGCACAGATTTGTGGGTCAGCCCTGGTGGCTCCCCTCCGTCCTGAGCCATGTGGTTCAGGTCTGATCCACAGGACTCTCCTGTCAAGATCTAGACTGAGGAGGACGCAGTACCTGGGTAAATAACCAGGCGTCGCAGGCCAAGACAACCACAGAAGTACATTAACCTCCATGCACATCATGTCCATTCATATGCCACTGGCCAGAAGTCACACAGCAAAGATCAAAATAAATGGGGTAGAAGGTCTACTCCGCTGATGGGGGGACTAGGGAAGATGATTATTTTCTGAACAATTATACAATACCTTAGTCTGTTCTCTCAATCACGAATAAACAAAATACACCTACTGTCTCCCTAAAACAGTCCGAAAATCTCAAGCAATCATAGTGTGAGGCTGAAAGTCTTGTTCTTCTTGACCTAATGCCCTATTAAGTTAGAGCTGGGCAGGGTGACCATGGTTTTCATCACCATTTGAAAAGAGCAAGAATGAGAAGCACAGAGCAGTGGGCCATAGCGCATTCTTCCTTTTAAGAAAATGCTGGGAGATCCTCCTACCCTGGGGTTAGGGAGCAGTCCTCCACGAGGCTCTGGTTCTGCTCTCTGGGAGCAGCACCCAGGCCACTATTCTCTAGGGTTCCTGGTTTCACCCTCTGGGAGTTTCTTCCTTAACATCTTCCTTGCCTACTTCCAAAGAAAACATTAGGAAATAGACTCTCTGTAGAGTGACCGAGTAACTTTCTCAGACTGTAGGAGGTTGGGCTCCAGGCCTCCTCGTATGAGTCAGTAGTTACTAGCTGTATTTTATAGAGTGCTACAAGAAAGAAATGAGCTCAGTAACAAACGGCCATTTGTAAACAGACTTGAGATTGTCCGGAAGTCCTTGGACTCTCACAGTTGAGGAACTGTTTCCTCACCAAAGTAAGGGTGTGGCCCTTAGGACATAGCTATAGGTCAGAAATCAAATTAAGGTCCATCCATTAAGACATTGTCTCAGAAGAAAATGAAGTTATAGCTGTGACCATCAAACGACATTTGTAATTCTAAAACCTTAAAACTGGTTACACTAAGGCCATGCCTGGTTAGAGGGTCTAACAGGACAAAATGGCACCCTCGGATGCCTGATGAAACAAGACAAAACAAAAACCTATAATTAAGTCAAGAGAGAATGAAAATCAGAGAGAGAGAGAGATATGCCTTAGAAGTATTATAGGTCTGGCTTTTGGCCAGGGAGTCAGGCCTGGCTGATTCTAGGGCCGGGGTAGCCCATGGCTCAATTCTGGGCATAGACAGAGCTTTTATCACTGAATTTTCCATACCTGTTCTTTTCTCTTTTCTTTCCCTTTTCAGTTGAGTCGTGCATTTAGTTGTGTTTATTGTCTCCTATCCAGCATTTCTGGATGTGTATGATGGGAGGGTGGCCTGCCATGTTGCCAGGAATAGAAGGTCCCCTCTGCATAGCACCCTCATCTCATTCATCCCCAGCACACAGCAGGCACGGTTTCTTAAGGTCTCAGGGGATAGGATTCAGGGGCCATACTGAGAAAGGAAAAGACCCCCTTTCTCTTTAGGGGTGCTCCCATCAGAGAGGACAGAGCACACAGACAAGGAGGAGGAAGAGGAAGCGATGGCCATGCATTTACTGAGCATCTGCATTGTGCGTGCTCCTGGGTCATGACCTCACCTGTCCATGCATATCATCTGTTTTAATATTCAGTGACCCTTCGATGTATGTTTACAAATGAGAAAACTGACTCTCAGAAATGACAGGTGATGAAGCCAAGGTCACATGTCTCATAGGTGGCTGAGCTGAGAAGCCAGGCCTGCCAGGTTCTGAAGTCCACCCCTCTTCACTGACCTTTACTCCTTAAGAAAACAAGGCATGGGTGGGCATGGCTACACGAAAGGCAGCGTGGATGGAGTACTTCTGAGGAACTTGGGTTGATTATAGACATTTGAATAACACAGAAGTAAATCTCGGTAAGGGGGTGGGGCTGTGCACGGAGCAGAGGACCGAGTGGTGTGGTTCGGCTGGCGCGGTCGCATGACTGTGCCATCTCGAAAGTCAGTATCTGTAGCTCTGGTGACTGGAGCATGGATGCCTGAGGCTGAGACAGGTGTGCGCTGTGGGCTTGGCCGGAAGGCTGTGCTCCACACTTCTGCCAGGGTACTAGCTACCATTTGGTTAAGCCGCTCCCTGAACGCTCACCAGCTAGGAGTCACGGACCTGGGCTGCTTAGATCTCATTTCCTTTTAGATCGGAATTCGTTCCTGAGACTCACAGCAGCTTTGTCCCACGAGTTTGGACTTAACCCTTCTCCCCCACCACCCACCAGTAGTACTGGCTTCGCTCTCCCCTCTGAGGAGCTCACATCTCTATCTCTTTCCCCTAGTGCTACTCACTCCCCAGTCTGTTCTGCACTGGCCACCTCTGCTGATGTCCCTGACACAAGGAGTGCGCCGCTGGGAGATCTTAGTGGCAGAGAACGAAGCATCTGAGCATCCTGGCAACTGACTTAATTGCCGATATCAGGGAATGGGAGCCTGATGCTGCGTTCAGCCTCGGCTTCCCAGGCTGGCGGCAGCAGGAGGTTCTGTTCAGATAGTGGGATGATCAGGGAGTGGTTGGCGGCCAGATGTGCACGTTGAGTTGCCTTCAGGCTCAAAAAGGCTTTCTGAGTGCAGTAGCCTCAGAGCTGGGAACTCTGGGAGGAATTCTGTGTCGGAGGGAGGGGGAAAGATTTGGGGAGGGAGGGAAGCATAGTGATTAAGAAAGTAGGGAAACTCAAACAGCTATCTGCAGAGAAATGAATAATCCACCTAAACAAATGGACAAATAAGTTGAACAACTCTCAAAGGAGACAAACAGATGGACAAAAAACATGAAAAAATATCCAGTGTCTCTTATCATAAAGGAAATGTAGATTAAAACTACAATGAGCTGTCACTTACCTGCTGTCATTATGGCTATAATCAAAGAACCTAAGAAGAACGAGTGCTGGCGAGGTAGACAGAACTTCCATATGACCCAGCAATCCCACTCCTTGGTATTTACCCAAAGGACAAGGAACAGAAAGACATGTGTACTTGGGACCAGCAGATAGCATAATGGCTATGTCGCTGAACTCCCATGTAGCCGACCGCAGTTCACGTCCCAGCCCCGGTGGCATTTCTGCTATAGGGTGTGTGCGCTCGCCAGAAAGACAGAGAGAGACAGAGAGACAGAAAGTGAGAAATCACCCCCCAGGGGGGATGGTCACACCGCAATCCCTTCTCCTTTCTCCTCTAGGGATCGTGGGCACGCACGCACACGCGCCTGGCATGAGTTTAAGCTGTCGGGTCTCAGTGCCGTCGGGTCTCAGATTCAAACTGTGGTTGACTACATAGGAGTTCAGCAACATAACCATTATGCTAACTGCTGGTCCCAAGTCTAGAAGATTTAATGCTAAGTGAAATAAGCTAGATTAAGAAAGACAAACATGGCATTCCCCACTCACTATGTACTGAAGGTCTGTACTCTAACAGAAATCAAAAGATCTGAAGATAAAACAATATAATAATATCTCTTGTGTAGATACCAGAACCTATATAGGAGAGGAGTGGATTGGAGAGGGTAGGTGGGAAGGGGCTCAGGGAAACATTTAACAGACACAGAATGTAGTATCCTTTGTTGAAAGTGTTGTGTATAGTAATATCCTCCATTCCGTGATCACATATTGCATTGCAGGCTTTGAAAAACCATTTCATTGCCAAAAAGGTTTACGGTAACTAAATGTAAATAAGAAAATTAAAAAATTTAAAAAAAAAAAAAAACAAGAAAGAAAGAAAGTGGGTGTCAGAGTCAGTTAGACATGGATTTAAGTTCCAGCCCTGTCACTTGCCTGTGCAACTTGGGCAAGTTCCTTAAATTCCCAGAGCCTCGGGTTTCTTACCACGATAGTGAGGATACTGTTCCTGCCTCAGTGGTGTGGTTGTAGGGCCTTGGGTCCAGCACTCTACACAAGGCGAGGATTTACCAATGCTACTGTTTTGCTCTTGGAGGGCCCCCTGGAGGCCATGTGCTGGGCCCTTGGCTCAGGTCTGAGTGACAGGGGAAAACCCAGGTGAAAGAGCCCAGTAATTCAGAGTGTCCCTGGCAAGCCTGTCTTGGGAAGGTGATGACCCTCCAGTGCCTAGAGCAGGGTCTCAAGGGGAAGGGCCTCTTTCCTCAGCTTCCTCCAGGACCGTGGTAAGTGAGCCCTGTGCTCCCATCCTAGGCAGCTTATATCTCCTCGATTGACTGGTTGACCTTCTGGCTGGAATGAATACCCTTCTCTGGGCACCCCAAGAGCAGATGGAAAAGAGCAGGGAGATAGTCTGGGGGTGTGGGAGGGTTATCAGAGGCCTGGTAGTGATGGAGGCACCAACTCCTTGCAGTCCCTGGGTTGCCTGTCCAGGCAGGTCAACTACTCCCCTCCAGGGCAGGCAGAGGGTCAGCTGCATTGCCATGGAGTCAAGGCGAAGAGGGAGACCCCGTGTGTCTTCTCAGAGTGATGCCCTCCAGTTGTCCATGCTCCCTACTCACTTTCCAAAGGGCATGATCAGGTGTCTCAGGTTGCCCGCAATACTGCTCACCTGGGACAGAGCACCTCAGAATGAAAATAAGAAGCATGTCAAGCATAGAGCTGATACAAGGTGGGCACCTGGCGTGTAGCAGGCCCCATGCCAGTATCTCAGGACTTCGGAATAAAACAAGAAGCAACTCCACTCACACTAGGCCGACTGCCTGTCCCCTGCTCCTTTACAGCCCTCACAGTAGCCCGTGGGTGGGGACCACTTACACCCCCACCTCCCAGCTGAGGAAACTGCATCTGGAGAGCTCCAGTCCTGGTGTCCTGGGTGACACAGCTCGGCAGTGGCAGAGGCAGGAGTGGAACCTGGATAGGTGGGCTCCAGAGCCCTGTTGTCAACCAGCATGCTGCGGTGTCCCAGTGGGAGCTGCAGACACAGCATGAGACACAGCAGCTGCCCTCAGTGCTGCGGGCAAGAGCTCAGAGCCTGCTCTGCCGTCTGTGGCCCCCTCTCACTGGTAGTATTTCATTCCTACTGTGAATTTCCAGCATCAAGAACTGACTCAAACAAGAGCTGGAGTCCACCCTGGAGCTTTTTCAGGCAGGTGTTATGGAAGATTTGGGTGGAGCCTGGTTTGGGAAGAAGGGGTTAAGTGACTGAGGGCTTGGGCCTTGATGCCTGCGAGGGGGAAGGGCCTGTCAGCTGGGGCAGCCCAGCCGTGGAGGTCTCTGTGCTCCCTTGGCCAGCAGGTGCCCTCAGGCACATCCCTGGGGAAAGGCGTGCTCCCTCCCTGAGTGGGTGATGTGGGAGAACAGGCTCTGGTGAGGAAAGCCAAGCACCATCTCCTGGCCTTCCTAACCTCGGTGTGGGTTCCGCTCCCTGACTCCTGGTGACAGTTCGTCCTTCTCTCTTCCTGGTGGTGCTGGGAGCACTTACGCCTCAGGGCCCACGAGGACATTGAAATGGGAAGAATAATGTCCAAAGGTGTCTGCCTCCTAAACCCCAGGACCTGGACCTGTGTCCCCTTACAGGGACATTACAGACGTGTACCCTGGATTGCTCAGTGGGCCCCATGTCATCGCCAGTAGGAGGGTCAGAGGCAAAGGAGCTCTGTCAGGTCAGAGGCCAGAACACAGTCTTGGTGGCACCTTGATTTTAGTAGAGAGAGACCCATTTTGGACTTCAGACCTCTAGAACTGTGAGATCATTTGTACTGTTTTGAGCCACTAGTTTTGTGCTAATTTGACACAGCAGCCATAGAAAACGAATCCAGAAGCTGAGGTGAGAAGTTAGGCTGACGGTGAAGTGAGCAGAAGATTCCTCAGCGCACCTCCCTGCCCCCCACCCCCACCCCCACTCTCCATTTCCTGTTGTCACCCTGCAAGGACTCCAGACCACTGTTCTTTTTTTTCCCCACATGCAGCATAAAAGTTTTTATTGGTCAGATTTAAAAATTTTTATTATTTATTTACAGCCATTTACTATACATCAATACAGTCTACAAAAGGAAATTTTCCATCCAGTATACACTGTGTCTTGGCTCAATCAAGGATATTACCATACATGGCATCATCAACAAAGCATTTTCTAGTTCTTGTTTCTTATATAGTTTGCTTTCTTCTCCTCCCCTTGATTCCCCACCTCTCACCCTCTGCCAGTTCCCCCCTTCTCCCACTCTGTCTCTGGTAGGTACAGTTGTTTTCCATGCTTATTAACTTTTTTCATGTCTTACTGATTCACTAAAGATCTTGATGAATTTAAAGATTTTCAATAGTAAGCACAGCTGATATTTATGTACTTATGAAAAATACTAAGAGAAATTTACTTAAAACTTAAAACCAAGGAAAAGGTTAGGATTCAGTTCAAATAGTAGGTAGATGAACCTATCAACAGTTCAAGAGAAGACAAAATATCCTTAAATATGGAAATCAAAGCATCGAAGAAAATCAGTAATGTTTTAGTCTAAGGTAAAAAAAAAATTCTATTTTACTAGTTCAGACTAATGTAACTAATCTCTCTTCTATTGAATTAGTAGCGTTACTTAGACCACTGTTTTTTTTTTTTTTTTTTTTTTTTTTTGAGAGGTTTTTGCTATAGGGCCCATGCACTCGCCAGAAAGACAGAGAGACAGAGAGACAGAAAGCGAGAAATCCCCTCGTGGGCCAGGGGGCGGGGATGGCCACACCGCAATCTCTTTTCCTCCATTCTCCTCTTGGGATCTTGGACATGCATGCACATGTGCCCGGTGTGAGTTTAAGTCACTGGGTCCAGGACTCGAACCACATGGGGGCTCAGTGACATAGCCATTATACCAGCTGCGGGTCCCCAGACCACTGCTCTTAAACACTGCTTCTGTGAATGTTCCTGACTCTCCCCTGGCCACCAACTGACACTCGCGCCCCATCTCCCCTAGAATCCCCCAGTGTCTCAGGTTTCTTCCCTACTGAGTTATGTCTGGCAGCAGATGAGGAAAACGGGGGTATCAGATCAGCGGGGGACAACCTGTGTGACAGTGTCCCTTCTTTCCTATGGAATTGCGGTTGTGGTTTGTGACAAGCTCCCCATCTGGCTGCGTATTTTAAACCACTTCTGCCCTGTAGCTGTGCTCTGGAGAGCTTAGGTTCCCCAGGAGGCTGAACGCTAAGCAAAAGATGGGTTTCCGGTGACATCAGGGAGCAATGCGGAGCATCCACCTCACTTTCACTTCTGTACAGAAGGCCAAAACAGTGGTGGGATCTGTGGACTCTTTTCAGAAATGTCTTTTGGCTTTGGTGTTCTCAGAACAGTGAGCCCTAACCAACACCTTCAACCAGGGCTTAAAGAAGAGAGTGTGATTGGCAGCTACCTTGCTGAGGGGAGCTGTCAGGTTGTGGTGATGGACGTGCGGTGGTAGAGGACAGTCAGCTTTGGTGTCCTGCTCTTTATAAAGGGATCTTCCTGAACAGGGCAGCCTTTGCTCATGGCAGGCTTTCTCCTGGAACGCCATTGATCCTCACACTGCCAGGCCTTTTAACAATTTAGGAAAACAAATCAACTCTTTCTGCAGAGAGGACTTTAGCACAATGGCTGTGGGCATCTCAAGGCTGTGATGAAGGAGACTGAGGCACAGACAGAGAGGCAGACAGATCAAGATGACATCTGGCACCTGGCACTGACAGGAGGCTGATGACCGGCTGTTCAGCAAGACCCTCTGCACCCTCAGTTTTCCCACCTGCTACCCAGATGTTCTCCACAGATCCATCCACTTCTGACTTGTACATTTGGCTGATTCCAGGCTGGAACATCATCTAGCCCTTCCATATGAAGGAGTTCTTGATCCACTCAGAAACATTGAGAAGCTATTTCATGACTGATCCTCCAACGTTCTAGAAAGTAAGAATTGCGCAAAGGTGGTTAGCAGACTGCCCTTAGAGTTTGCAAAGAGATACCAGTTTTCCAGAGAATCCCAGAGCAGGAGGTGGTAGAGGGATGCCAGCTCTGCAAGGGGGCACTGGCAACCTTGATCCCTGCCTGTAATGTCTTCCTGCCCCCTCCCTGGGTGCACAGCCAGTCAGAGAACTGGGGGCCTGGCCTCTCAGGAGCTGAGCATGCTCAGTCAGCCAGCTGTAGAGTAAGGGCTTGATCTTCTGCAGCAGATTCAAAATGGGCCTCATGCTCAAGACCGACTCCCTCCATTCCCACTATTGCCAACTCAAAATAAAAACCTTAAACCATGATACCAAAGTTAAAATAACTTCCTGTAGATTTGCTGATTGCAAAATTCTAGGCAAGTTTATTGACACTAAACTTGTCCTGTGTATTTAGGGTCCTGCTTTGCTCTCAGGCTTGGCGTGTTTGCACCCTAGTACTTAAGATGTGGGCTTTGGAGAACTGGGATCCAGTTCTGTCTCTCCCTCCTGTATGACCTTGGGTAAGTCACTTAACCCTCCTAGCCTCAATTCCCTTGTTCTCAGAAGGGGGAGAAGGGTACCGTCCTCACAGAGTTCTGGGCCTATGAGCTACTGTTTATTGAGTGTACTGCATGTTGGACACATGCCATTTAAGTAATCTCATGGTGGCTGTGCAGGATGGAGGGTAATTATTATTCCTATTTCGTAGGTAAGTCATAGACCCAGAGGAGCTAAGTGACTCCCCCAAGGTCACAGCTAATAAGTGGCAGTGCTGGAACACAATCCTTGAAAATCCTTGAACTGACTTTAAGGTCCACTTTCATTCATTCATTCATTTTTTTTTTTAAGAGAGATTTTTGCTATAAAACACGTGCACTCACCCAAGAGAGACATAAAGTGAGAAATCACACCATAGGGGGAATGGCCATGCCGTAATCCCTTCTCCTTCATTCTCTTCTTGGGATTTTGGGCATGCATGCACACATGCCTAGCATGAGTTTCAAGCTGCTAAGTCCAGGACACGAACCACGGTGAGCCATGTAGGAGTCTAGCAATGTAACCATTATGCCATCTGCTGGTCCCGAGGTCCACTTTCTTGACCACTGAGAGAAGGCCCAGTTGACAGCGGCTCTGTGCACATCACTCTTCTGTGCCTTGCACACAGGAGATCCTCATGGAACTGAGTGGCCCGAAAGCTGTGGGCTGATGTCTGCATCAGCGTTGCCCCAGAGAGCATGCTGGGCCGCAGGAAGAAAGCCCTAGTGTGCCTGACTCGGTCAGCATTGCTCACAGGTTGATGGCCTCCCTGAAAGTGGCCTGGGGTGAGGCTGGGCAGGAGGATGGCCTTGGTGGTACCCCTGGTAGAGCAGTCTCTTCTTCCCCCAAGCAGGCAGGCATCTCTGGAGGGTGAGCTTGGATCCTTGATCCGGGAAGCAGGCACAGAGTTGCTTAGATTTAAGGGACAAGTTCAAAGCCAAAAGGAAGCTCTCTTAAAAGTGAGGGGCAAGCCTGAGTGTTGGGGCCAAAGGAGGATGGTTGAGAATTCCTAGTAAAACTTTATAGCTTCCGCGTTTCCCCTCCGCTAAATCTTCCCATGAAAATTGTGTGTCTGGGGGGCCGTCTCGGCTGAGTTAGGACAGGAGCCACCCATTAGCCCAGCTAGGGGTCGGGGGGGCTTTCCGGCTTCATTAGTGCTGCCCACAGCCCTGGTGCACAGACAGCCTGGGACTCAGAGGCTACTCTCAAGGCTTGGGGTAGGGACACATGGCTGTGGGTGCCCACCAGAGTGGATGGCACCGACGCTGCCCTCCAGCCCCGTGGAACCGCAGTGGGCCGAGGAAGCCTAGCCGTTGTCCCTTTTATGCGTATTGACTTAGTGGAGTGCAAACATGTTAAAAGTTCACTTTCTCCTTTATGGGAGTCTATAAAAAGGCTCTTAAACCGGAGTCCTAGGGCCGCAGTGAGAGAGACAAATGTGGGATCGGGCTTTGGGGAGGGCGTAGTGCTTCCCTCCTCCTGCAGCGAGGAAGTGTGAGAGCCCCTTAAGACTTGCTCCAGCCCAGAGCTGCAGAGCCCTGGCTGGGCCAGCACAACCACTGTGGACTCATGCCTGCGAATAGGGGCCTGGACTTGCGGGCTGCCCTGGAGCTGGCAGGCTGTTCCTGGTGAGTCCCTGGTGGCCCTCAGGGGTAAGAGCGAGAGTTCCCCTTGCTCAGGAGGCCTGCTGAGGTGTCAGAGATTATGGGTTTATAGGTGAGCAGGTATCTGTCTGCAGCAGAGGGAAGGTCTGAGTGCCCAGTACTCAGGCTAGGTGAACTCAGCAATAGTGCTCCTTGGTGACTTGGGTGCTGGGGTGGCCTGCAGGGGACAGGACAGAAAGGAGGCCCAGATGAAGATGGGGGCATTCAAGTTGTGCCTGTGGGCCTGTGGTTGGCCTTTGAAGCCATAGAGCCCACAAAATGTGTTATCCACAGGAAGTGCTCCTTTTAAAGGACATGGAGTGAGGGGCCAGCAGGTGGTATGTGGTTAAGATGCTGGTTAAGTCCTAGACCCGGCAGTTTGAAAATGATGCTAGCGTGTGAGGACATGTGTGCCCAAGGTCCCAGAAAGAGAATGGGAGAAAAGGGATTGCGGTGTGACCACCCTCCAACCCCCGCACCCCCAGGGGGTGATTTCTCCCTTTACCTCTCTCCGTCTTCCTCTGGCCAGGGCACAGGCCCTAGAGCAAAACCTAAAAAGAAAAAGGACACAGAGCGAACAGGTGATGAGCCTCATGCACGAGCCCCGGAGACAATGAGTAGAAACCCCATTGTTCCTTAAGACTCAGTTTTCCCATCTCGCAAGTTCAGGATGGCCCTGCTTTGCCTGCCAGGCCCTTGGCATTGGCACGAGGATACAGTGAGAGAGAGTGAGAGAGTTTGGGCACAGGACAGGCATTTTATGGCTCAGAGGAACCTGGTCTGTAAAGGCGGCCGCAGGGTGGCTGGTGACTCGGTGCTGAAAGCGGTGCCTGATGCTCCTCGGTCCCGTGAATGGTGGGTGGAAGTGGGAATGAAGGTGCCAGGGCTTACTCTGAGAGCCTGGCCAGTCACTCTGTCCTGCTTTGCAGGTGGACAGGTCGACTGTTCCTGCTCATGGGCACGTGCGGTGGGGCACCCACTGCCCCCTGCTGTCATAGAAACCTAGGAATATTCGACACCTGTATTCTACACTGAATATTCTACACTGTTCCTACTGTAGTGGCTATCCCTGTCATTGTCATGATTAGGACTGTACTTGCTCATGGAAATGCCCTGGCTGCAGCCTTCGCTCCATTCTCTGAATGAAATGGCATGGAAAACTTGAGGTGTCACTCTGAATGAAGGGACTCGGGGTTCTAAACCAGAGCTGCCAGATATAGCGTTCTGCGGTGCTGGAGACCGTCTGTAATTGGCACTGTCCAACATGCTAGCCTCGAGCCCCTGCAGCTCCTGAATGCTTCAATGTGGCTCGAGTGAATTAAGAACTGAATTTTTAATTGTATTTCATTTTAACCAGTTTAAAATGTTTGATGATAGAGCACATGTGCATACAGGAATGTACTCTAGTCAGGGTCTTATGAGGCTGCAGTTCCCCCTCCCCAGCCCTCTAGCTCCTGAGGCTCTTGGGTACTCATGCCTGTGTTGGCGTGTTTTCAGGCTGCCCCAGGGACCCAAACCTGCGATCAACATGTGGCTTCCAGTCTTGCAGGACACTGAGTTACCACTGCACCACAGTAGACGGGTCAAGTAGTTCAAACTTAAATAGCCACATATGTATAGTGTCTGCCGTATTGCAACAGTGCAGTTCTAGAATATTCCCACCAAACTGCACAATGCCCAGCTTCCCTCTCAGCCACGATAGTTCCACATGGAGAGGGACTTGCTGACGTCTCTGGCATCCTCAGCTGTGTACAGTGAAGGTGGGCTCCAATGGCATATGGCATTGCCAACCTCCTGGAGGTGAGCTGGTTGCTCTCCAACACGGACCACAGCCAGAATGTTCATTTTAACCATGGCAGGTGCATTGTTTCCAGCCCTTGTAGGAGTAAGTAATAGAAGTAAATAGTTCCCACTTACTAAGTATGTATGACGGACACTGCTGCCAACTGCATTTTCACAGAGGAGGATAACAAAGCTTGAAGGTGCAAGGTGACGTATCTCGAGGTCACAGAGCGGTAGGCCACCTCTTTGTGCCCCTGCCACACGGCCAGTTTCCTACTGAAGGAGAGCCTGACCACAGAGGTCCGAGGTCTGAGCCATGGGCTACAGGGCAGAGCTGGCTCTGCTGGGGCTCCTGTCTCTGTCCTCCTGGCTCTCCTGCGCTTCCTGGACGAGAGCCCCGCCCCGCTGGCCTTCATTGGCCCTTGTGGTACCTGTGACAGTGGGGAGGCCCAGGTTCCATAGTTTAGGGAATGGAGGCTCAGGCCGGTCAAAGGACTTTCCCAAAATCCCTCAGGGAGGCAGAAGGCCCAGGGCTTTCCTTGAGCCCTTTCTCCACCACTCGGGTGCTCCCTGCCTTGTTTTGATTTCCCGTGACCGCTCGCTGAGTGGACAGGTCTCACCATAGGGCACATCGACAGGACTTGGCTTTAAGAAACACACCCTGGTGGCTGGGCAGGGCCCTGGGCGGGGTGGGCCAGCTCAGGGCCAGGGCGGGTGGGTGGGAGGCTGTCAGGCCTTAATAGGCACATTGTCCCCTCGCTGCCGAGAGAGCCGCCTGGCCACTTCCTCACACGCGGCGTGCTGGATGAGCTCATGTCTGAGGCCGGGGCTGCACGGGCAGCCCCGCCCGGCTGCAGGGAGGCCCGCCGTCCGCGAAGCCCGCGTAGGCTGGGGCCAGCGGAGTTGTGAAGCGGAACGTTGTAATGAGCGACGCCGGCTGGATTTATGGGGCTGCGCACGTGCGCCTGGCCTTCCTGCGAGGGCCTCCGCATGGGAACAAAAACAAGTCCTGCCTGAGAACGGCGCGACTGAGTCTTAACAAGAGCCCACTAATTACTGGAAGGCCCCGGCAGGGACCCCAGCCTGGAAAGGAGCAGAGCTTGGGGCTGGTTCTTGTGTCATGCAGGCTTTGCTGGAGGCCCGGGTCTCTACCCAGGAGGCCCAGCAGAAAGGAACTCTAAGGGGCCCAAGGCATGTAGCCCTCCACTCACTAGCTCTGTGGCCGGGAACAAGGTGCCCAGAGTCTTCTCCTCACTCTTCCTCATCTGTAAAATGGGACGCTACTTTTCAAGGTCGGTGGGAGGTGGTGCAGTGGAGTGAGCAAGCGTTGACTTCTCAGTTACTCATTCCTGGCTCTGAGTCCTGATCCTACTAGGTTGCTGCTGTGTGGCGTGGGTAAGTCACTTCAGCCCTCTGTCCCAAGCTCCCTGCTGGGGGGTATAAACCTGTAGGCGTGCGACGTTCACGTTTCAGGACTGTTAGGTGGATTTGGTCCGCCTGAGATGGCAGAGGCCTCCACGTCTTATGGTGGCACGTGGGAAGCCCAGCTGGCATGATGCTGCCTCTGGGCTGCGGAGGCCTGGGTAGCAGAGGGCTGGGCACACATCCTGCCAGGGCCCGTGGGGATTCACAAGTGCCACCTGCCTGTGATCACAGGCCACAGTCCAGTGGCGTCAGGACTGGCTGGCAGCGGGCCCATCGCTGGGGCAGAAGGACTGTGGGAAGAAGCTTCTTGACTCCAGCTTACCTGTAGTGTCACCAGAACATGCTGGCAGTGACCCACCAAGGACACATGCCTGTGGCCAGTTCCCTGGCTGTAAAATGTGTACATCCAAGTTCGCGGGCACGTGGCACGGGCTCTGTGCTCTACCACTCGCAGGTCTCTCTTGCACACGCTTCGCACTGTTCTCCCTATTTATCGACAGTGTGGACTTTCGGTCTCACCACAAAGATCCCATATCCGACCCTCCTTTATCAAGTCAGGAGCCAGGACAAGCAGAAGCACCAGATGCTGTGAGGTCAGGCTGTGGTTAGCTGTATGGTAAGAGCGTGCCCAGCCAGGGCTTCATGCCGATGGCAGACTCCACTCTGAAACCCTCTGTGTCTCCGCAAAGTGAGAGACCCAGCGTTGTTTCTGGGCTGCCTTCCGTAGGGCTGGAGGGTCGTGAGTGTCCCTGGGTGTGCCTGAGAGGAGACCTCTTTCGTTCAGCCCTCTGCCCTCAGTCTTCTCTGCCTCAGGCCTTCTGCCTGGTGTCTGGCCTTTGAGTCCTGGCAGCAGCCAGGTGAAAGTCCCGACCCTGCTGGCAGCCCATTGAGTAAATTCTTGTCCCCTTCCTCCATAAAGGCAGGGCCTCTTTGGCATGCTTTGCACTGTGTCCCCAGAGCCTTCTATAGGACATGGCCCAGAGGGTTCAGGGAATGTATGCATGAATGGGACTCAGCTTTGATGGAGAAGGTGGCACCAGGCACATGGCACCTGCCCAGCCGACACAGTGCTGGGGTGTGCAGGGTGCACTGCAAGAGGCACCTTGCCTTGACCGTGTAGTCAGGGAAGGCTTCCTGAAGGAAGTGGAGAAGATGTCTAAAAGCAGAGATCTGCAAGCTTACCCAGAGGCAGTAGCATGTTCTGTGAGGAGCTGGCATGTGAAAAAACCCCAAAGCAAGGTAGGAAGAGCCCGTGCAGAGTAAGGACAGGTGGAGAGAGTGTGGGAAACAGGGAAGGGCAGTGCGAGGTGAGGCCAGAGGGGATGGCCAGCCTGTCTCCATTCTCAGGCCTGCTGAGGTGTCATCCAGGTCTCAGTTTCCCTATCTACAGGATGGACACACGGACGCCGGCATTGCAGGGTGTCATGAGGATTGAACCTGCAGCGTGCGTGTGCATGTTTTGCTCTATGGGGCTGAGAGGGGTGTGGTGATGGCTTGGAAGGTGCCGCCCTTTGAGAAGCCCATTGGTGACTGGGTCACACATGAGGAGCCCCAGAGAGAGCAGGCACGGGCCCCCTGGGAAGCGATGCTCCTTGGGTGGAATCTTAGTGGCAGTCACCAACATCCTCCCAGCTGTTTGCATCTGCCCACAGTTAAATCCTGGAGGAGCTGTCAGACTGGATGAGCATGGGGGGGCTTCGAATAGTTTGTGGAAACATGGAATTAAAGTATGAGTTTATTTTGGTGCAAAAAAAAATTCTGAAATCTACTCGGTTCTTTTTTAATATGTATTTTGTATAAATGTTTTGAAGCCCGCGAGTGTATTACGAGCACCGTGAGCTCCGTGGAAGTTTCTTAAAGTTCGTGCTGTGCCTGCCCGAGCGGCCGTGTCCCTCTAGGCGACGTGGCTGCAGGGCCAAGTGCATTCTCTCTTGAGGTTCAGAGGCCTCTTCAAGGTGGGGATCCATGGCTGGACCTCCTTGGGACCTAATGAGGAGCTGCTGGGTTTCAATTATGCGCCCAGCCCGAGCTCTGCTCCATTTGACTGACAGCTCATTACCCTGCTGCCATTTTTGGGCAGTGGAATTTAATCTCCCAGATGGGAAGCAAATCAATTTGCCCATCGGCCGCAGCTGAGCCTACTTGAACTCAACTCTAATTTATTCTCCTAAGCTTAGGAAGCCTTGTCCTTTCAAGGTACAGAAATATCAGGTTCTCAGCCAGCCTGGCCATGGAGGGCACGGCAGATGTGCTGAGAGGGTTGTGCCCAGGCCGGACCTGGGCAAGCCGCGGGGGTCGGCAGAGGGGTTACCGTCAGTCCTGGCAGAGGCAGCCGCGCTCTTGTCCACAGGGCAGGCTATGGATGGGAGGCAGTGTGTAGGGCTGGGGGCCAGGGTGACACCGACGGTGTAGGGATCAGAGTCATTCGCCCGAGGGCTCACGGGAAGTCTGCCGGCTGCTTACACGGGTTCCAGGGCCAGATAGTCTGCACTGATCGTCACTGTGGTCTCTGGGCTTTGGAAGATTTGGATGGTGTCGTCTGGGACTCTGAGCTTCTTGCCCACCCTGAAGTGCAGTTGAAGCGTGTGGCCTTTAACTGGGACATCGGACAGCTGTCCTCTGCCCAGCAGGGCAGTGAGGGGGCTCGCCCTAGGGCACGCCCTGCCTGCTGCGTGCACCCTGCCACGTCCCGGCAGACCGAGTGCGCCGGCCATCGCGGTGCCTGGCTGCTGTCCTCTGCAACAGTGCCGGGTCCCCACCGACTCTGGAGGGGAGCGCCGTGTTCTAGGTCCCCCCAGGGTGCTGCTAACAGCAGGTCTGTGGAGCGTTCTGGTCCTTTACAGCTCAAAACAGGCGAGGGAGGCCCTTGGAGGAGAAATTGCTGCTGTTTTGTCGGAGTGTCCCAGCTGCTTTCTGCTCGAGTTTGAAGGCTGTCACGTGTCCCTCAGTTCTACTCTCTGCCGACATAGGGGCTCTGGCATCTTGTTGTGTGTGTGTGTGAGAAAGAGAGAGAGCACAGGTGTGGGGGTCACTTGGGTGGGCGAAGGGAAGGGCCTCCTATGGAGAGAGCGAGGAGCATTTCTAAGACCCTCTATTCTCCGAGTCTGACAAAGCAGCCGAGCGGGGTTGGCCCCCCGGGGTCAGGGAGAGGCCAGTCTATTTACACACCTTTGCCAGGAGCAAGGGCGCCAGGTGGGGGCAGGGGATTAATGAGCAGCATTATGGCCTGCGGGGAGGCTCCTGTGATATTATTTTGATATCAGGGCCCCCAGAAGCAAACACAAGCGGCAAGTTATAAATGGAAGAAAAGCCGGAGGCCGGAGAAAAGGCAGCCTCACCCCTTGCCATCAAGCGAGCGTTCCCCTTTCTTTCCCACCGGGCGTTGGTCCAGGACCCCCTCTGGGAGGCGGTGCCAAGGCCCACTCCCAAGATAACGCTGGCCAGTGGGCCGGCAGCAAGCATTAAATATCGTGGTTGCTAATGAAGGTCTGGCCAAGCCATCCCCCAGGACCACGTGGGCTGACTGACAATGCAGCCCAAGTGACAATAGGGAACTGAGGTCGCCTGCAGCTGGGCTGGAGTGGGCCAGCAGGGCGTCCTGAAGACCAGGAGGAGAGGCAGGACTCCGGGTCAGAACCCCTGCCCCTCTCTGGCGTTCTTTTCTCTGTAGCTGTAGTGGAAATCGGTTTCCCCGTCAATGGCTGTAGCTGTGACCAAGCAGCACAGCCCCTGCCCGCGCGTGGGAGGGAGGAATTCTGCCACCTGAGCGAGGCCCTGGATGGACAGCTCCAAGTGCTGGGACCGCGGGGGCCAGAAGCCAGGGCTGAGGTGGCTGTCCTGGGAGGGTGTGGGGACCTGGGGTTCTCAGCACAGGGGACACGGGGAGCCCTGGGGGATGCAGCCTACCTTCCCGCTTGTCCTGTCACCTACCACCTGCTCTCTTGGCCCAGAAGAGTCCAGTTTTTCCTAGGAAGTCCAGGCTAGGTTATGTGCCCTCTGAGCCGGGGAGCAGAACTGCGTGTGCTGAGCCCCGATCTGCTAGCAGGCACTTCTGTGGGTTCCCCTCTCGCTGGACAGCGCCATCGCCCCATGCCTCTGCAAGAGGCCCCTGACCTGAGGCTTCATTCATAGAAAGTACTCAGTAAGTCCTTGGTAGCCACTGGGTTGCTCACATACGGGCGTCTGTCCATCTCTCACATTAAATACAGCAGGTTCTGGACCTGCCCCGGGGCTGGTCACACGAGACCCCTCCATGGATAGGCAAGAAGCCCTACATAACTGAAGAACAGAATATCGGAGAGGACACCAAAGGAGACTTCGGCTCCAGGGAGGGTAGAGAGGTCTGGTTGTAGAGGCAGAGTGGGTTCAAATCCCAGCTCCACTATTCAGAGCTGTGTGACCTTGGGATGCTTCATCCCTCTGTGTGGTAGTTTCCTCATGTGTAAAATAAGGTGTCGCCTACCTCACAGAGTTGCTACAGGAATGAAATGATGTGTGTCGAGGACGCGGACATAGACGCGCACGTGCATACACAGAGCTGACGGTCATTGTCAGCGTCGTCCCCTCTGGAGCTGTGGCGAGGTATTAGATCTCAGTTACCATCTAAAGGGGCTCATGGAGGAGTGCCCAGAAAGTTGTCTGGATTATCCAGGGCAGAGCCCAGAGGCAGAGGGCAAGGATTGTTCTTCAAAAGCAAGTGGGGGAGGGACCAGTAGTTAGCATAATGGCTATGTCATTGGACTCCCATGTAGTTGACCGCGGTTCAAGTCCCAGACCCAGTGGCTTAAACTCACGCTGGGCGCGTGTGCGTGCATGCCCAAGATCCCGAGAGAATGGAGGAGAAGGGATTGTGGCGTGGCCATCCCCCCTGGGGGGTGATTTCTCACTTTCTGTCTATCTGGCAAGAGCATGTGCCCTATAGCGAAAACCTCTCCAAAAAAAAAAAAAAAAAAGCAAGTGGGGGGTGAGTGTTGACTGCTTAGTGCCACTCAGGTGTCGCAGGGCTGCGTGGCCCTGTGGTTGGGGGTGCAGGTGGGGGGAGGAGGGCTCAGGCACAGCGACAGTGGTACAAGATGGCCCTTCTCCACACACACCCTGCAGGCCTGCCTCTGACACAGCTTACAGTGATGGAACAACACTCTCTGCTCTAGAAGGGGCAGGGCTGTCCCCCTCACAAAACAGCATAAGACATTTTCTTAGCTGTAAACTTGTCTTTTGAATAGAGGCGTGAGCAGATTTCGAGAGCTTCCTTGCAGTTGCACCATTTTTTTTTTTAAGTAATAAGCTTTTCCTCCCCCTAGTAACATGAGGCTGCCATCAGAGAACAAGTTTTGATCCCAGTTGAAAAAACTACCTGGGTGGTTTAGAGATGATGGAAACTCCCAGGCC
>NW_006204205.1:725742-740103 GCF_000334495.1 Tupaia belangeri chinensis | reverse complement strand
ATAGAAGAAAATTTCTTCAGTATGCCTACCTCTCAGGCGCACGGTGCACTCTGGATTATTCAAAGTTTAGAAACATTTAGGTGATTATGGTGAATAATTCATGCAAACCCTGACAGATGCGATTTACTCTTTGGTGCCATCACAGGAAGCGCAGAGACCAGCGGCCCTTTGCTCACGGCACTTCCCCATCGTTCTAGCGACATCTAGTGGACGGTCTCCAAAAAGGTACAGCATTTGCTTCTATGGTGCCGGTCCAGAGTTAAGGAAATCCGTCCCCCGAGAAGTCAGTTAGACCTCAGCTTCACCCAGCGGTTCGCTGGTGTTTTGGTCTTCAGTTTAGAAATCTCACCAAGGCTGAGGCTGGAGGTAGTGTGGTGGTTAGGGCACAGGACTCCCACCATGGTCGACAGGGGTTCGAGTCCCAGACCTAGAGGCTGGTTTTCTTACCTTTCTCTTTGTCTCTCTCTGGTCAAATAAAAAAAAAAGAAAAATTAAAAATTAAAAAAAAAGAAAGAAAGAAGAAAGAAAGAAAAAGTAATCATGAATGAAATTAAATTTAAAAAAATTATTAAAAAAAAAAGGAGGGGCCAGCAGGTGGCAGTTAAAGGCACTGGACTCCCACATGGCTGACCTTGGTTCAAGTCCTTGCACCTGGTGGCTTGCTTTCTCACTTTCCCTATTTCTCTCTGATCAAGCCAGAAAATAATAATAATAAAGTTGAATAAAATAATTCTTTTTAAAAAAAGAAAAATCACCACGACCAGTGGACTCTCCCTCTTGTTGCTGGTTAGATGATCAGGAAGCCTCTCACAGTGGTCAACATCTCTGTGTTTAAATCTGTTTGTGGTCTGTGCCGTGTGAACACAGGGAGGCTATTTAACAGCCTGAGCCTAGGTGTTCTCAGCTGGAAAGTGTATCTAATCACATCAAATGCCCTGTAGGGTTATTGCAAGGACCACATGAAAGGCTGCCCGTCAGAAACGTGGCACGCTGCCTGGCACACAGCACGCATCAGCGTGACCAGCTAACAGGAGCCACTGCTTGCCCATCACCCTCCCCGCACACGCAGACGCGGTGGTGTCCAGGCCAACAGCTTCCAGATGCTGTCCATGAAGGAACATCGGGAGATGCATCTTCTTGAAAAGACAATACTAAACACGTTCTCTCTCTCACTAAACTCGATTCAGAAAATGGGCTGGCTGGTGGTGCTACAGTAACCGCTTAACCACGCTGGTTCTGTACAGAGCTTCTCGTGTTCCAACCCTGGTCGGCCTGTGCACACCGGGCACACGTGCCCAGCGTCCTGGTGGTTGGGAAGGCTGGGGGTGGGAGATCGCAGCACGAGACCCTGTTGAGGGGGCTTGTCTTCTTTTCTCATGAGAGAGGAGGGAGAGAGAGACTTAAAAAAAAAGTAGGAATACATCATCTAAATCCAGCAAGGATCTTAGAAAGGGTCAGTTAAGTCTTATTGGCACCGTGTATTTAGAAGAACTTTGGAAAAATCACGTTTCAGGTTTGAGTTAGAAATAGTTGCCTTTCCAATGAAAAGATTGTGTGGTTGTCTGAGACCGCTGCTTTGATTTCATTAGAAAGGGAACAGGACCCTTCCACTCAGCCACGAGGGGCAGTGTCCCGTGTGGGTCTTCCTGGCTGAAGTCGGCCTTATAGATAGGCACTTCTCCCGTCAGAGATGGAAGGCGTCTTCTGTGCACCTTAGGCATAGTTAGATGGAGGCATAAGCCACCTTTGAAGCACAGTGTCCGTGTCTTGCTGACATAGCTCCTCTGGTTCGGCTGGGGTCTTTCTAAACAGCTGGCATCCCCGTGCAGCCTGAGCTGTGGAAGGCGTGGGGAGGCTGGCAGTGCATCCCAGCTGCCTCGGTGGTGGCAGCTTGCCTTTGGAAAACTCATGGTACCCCGCGCCAGCGGTTCTGTCCTGCGGGGCAGACAGGCCCAACACAGCCCCGGCAGAGGGCACAAGGCCTCTGCAGCTCTATCCAGCAAGTGGTCCAGGGACCCAGGCCCAGCCATGAGCCAGGGAGTCTGTCAGGAGGGTCGGATGACAGGGAGAGCTGGGCTCAGAGTCTGAAGCCTGGAGTTCTGGACCAGCCTGCTGTGTGCCTCCTGTTTGGCTCTGGGTCCAGTCCCCCCTCCTCTGTGAAATGGGTCGAACACTCCTGCCCAAGCGTCACACAGCTGAAAGGAGACACTGGATGCAAATTCTCTCTACAAGCCACTGGGTGTCCATCGACGGCCCCCAGCCACCAGGCTCCAGTGGCCACTGTGGGGCCTTGAGGGATGCGCGTCCCAGTTTCCTGTGACTAGGCCTCGTGGCTCACAGACACAATAACTTGAAATACACCAGTCGCAACAACATTTTAACATTTTACTAAATCAATTCACACAAATTCCAAATTGCAAATATAATTAAGGACAACAGATTCTGTTCTGCCTTTTAAATCTTTCATTTTCAAATCCATTATTAAGACAAAAAGTAAACAAAAATTAGATCTGTTGCAAATTCATGATTTTTCTTCTGGGGCGGGGAAAGAAAGGAACATTATAGTAAAAAGAACGCCACTGGGTGTACAATCAAGCACCACGACACACGGTTACAAACGGGGCTTCCTGGCTTCTGAGACATGTAAAAGACACTGCTCTTCCCACTGCTCTGCGTCAATCAGGATTTCATTAAAATAAAACTATAAAATCTCCTAGGTTACACTAAGTCCGACACGGTCTGGAACACAGTGCTTAACAACAGTAATGCCAACTATCAGTGCTAACGTAAAACATTTTAGAAGGTCAAAAACAATTAAAATGGAAACCAAAACCTTATTTTCCCTAGATGAGCAAAATGGAAAAACGAAAGGGTTTCCGCCTCCCTGGAGGAGTGAAGGGCTTTTTTTTTTTTTTTTTTCTCTCTTTTTTTCCTTTTTCATACTGGAGGCGGGGGAGGTGGCGGGGCTGGTTCAGTCGCTCCTCGGCCTAGTTGGCGTCCAGCTTGGCCATTTCCTGCACGTAGATGCCTATACTCTCGCTGTCGAAGAGCACGAAGTACACGGTTTTGATGGAAGAGGACATTGTGGACACGAAGTAACTGGAGATAGCCTTCAGAATGAGCTGAGCTGCCGTCTGCTTCGGAAACCCGTTCCTGTGGGAGAGGACAGGCGCTCAGCAACCAGGGAGGCCACAGTGACGGGGGCACCACTGTCCCTCCCCCAGGGCACCTTACAGAAGGGGGACTGCTGCAGCTCGCCCCACGTGGGTCAGGTGGTCACTGAGCCCCAAGGCTGCTCAGACACCGATGTGAGAGAACCCTGAGGCCTCGAGGGGCCAGGCCACCACTGAGACCTGAGACCCCAGGAGGGTTTGCTCCATGCCATCATAGAAGGCATCCGAAAGTTCTCAGGTAACCAAAAAATGGATGGGACAGTGTTCTGTGGCACGCACTGAGCCCTCCAAGGACAGTACGTGCCCCTGCATACCACTCTCCCTCCCTTTCGTGCTGGCCACAGGCCAGGCTCTTCATACTCGCAGTGGGTGTGGGTCTCCAACCACAGGGGATGGCCAGTGGTTGTCCAGGAAGGCACTGACCTCCGTCCACTCACGCAGAAGGGTTATGCCCATTAGACTTCAAGGGTACAGGGTCTGCTGGCCAGGAATTCACCCCCAGCCCACGCCAGCTTGTGCCATCCCTCAGGCCCCCGTCAAAGGCCAGGGTGTCAAGGAGCTGTGGGTGCAGGGGAGGAACTTTGGGCAGAACTGGCTCCTCCACTCAGGGTGTTACCCAAGTTTCCAAGCCCAATGTACTTGAATTCAGAGTCTCCGTTAACAGAGAATGTCATGTAGTAATCTTTGGTACATTTTAGGGGCTCAGAACTAAAGAATCTGAATTCCAGGCTGGAAAGGCTGGCACTCACGGCTGTGTGCCTGAGGCTGTCCTGGTCAGCACTGCACGTGTGGAACCCAGAGACTGGGAAGGGGTGTTGGTAATATGGCTTTCCTGGTCTGGTGGAAATAATCTCAGCCTAGAGCCGGCAGCCCTGGGTTCAAGTCCCCACAGACCCCACATTACAGCCGAGGATGCTGAGGGCAAGAGCTTGGAGCTGGTGTTCGTGGGGGTTGCTTTTCTCATTGGCAGGCCTATGGGCTGCGGTGGTCCTGTGGCCGTGCCGGTATCTCAAGTGCTGGGCCACCCTGCCCGTCTGGTTGGGACTCTCTTTCAGGCAGGGCACCTGCTGCCAGGTAGAGAGGTTTTCAAATGCCGAAGGTGAGAATTTCTTCCAACACGCCTAGCCTCACTCCCTGTGGGCCTTTGAGTTTCGAACCACCTGGCAGATCTCTTGGAGAGCTGAGAGATTCCACTGTTGGCCGCTCAGTGCATCTCCAAGCCACAGTAGGAAATTGTTCTTGTGACCTGCTTTTAATCACACCTGGTGTAACCTAGCTTGACCCCTCGTCACTCTGGATGTTTCAGGAATGGAGCTTATTTGGGGGGCCTGGCTGGGAACACCCCCGGGCATGTCCCCAGGCTGTGTGCAGGAGCCTGTAGGCAGCTGGCAAGAGTGTGAACCAGTGTGGGTTTCCTTCACACACAGGTGGCTCCTCCGCCCCACGGCACACCTGCGGAGCTGCAGCCAGATGGTTCAGAGCTTCAGAGACATAACCCCCTCCCTTGCAACCAGGGAGACCACAGTGGCTCTAGAGCAGCGATGAGCCAGGCTGGGGGGTGGTGGTGACGGTGCGGGAGGAAGGGCTTTGCTCAGCCTGGGAGAGCTGGGCCGACTGCACCTGGTGCAGCTGCCTTGACTGCTTTGCAGGTGTCAAAGAGCACAGAGCACAGGTTCTCCGGCTTGGGAACTGCGTTAGAGGTAAAGCCAACCGTCCATGGGAAGGGCGGCTATATTTCCAGCAGCACAGGCTGCTTCCAGCTGGACTCCATGTTCTAGTGCAACCAGCACTCCAGCCGGGGAACTCCTAGGGCTTCTGGAGCAGGCAAGGCTGAGTCTGTGGGCGTGACCTGGGGACATGATGGCCGAGGAGCTGTGAGGACTGCCTCTGCATGTGAAGCCCAAGACCAGGCCTGGCCAGCTCCCTCCATCTCAGTCTCGCACCCACACAGGTGAGCGGGCTGTGGCAAGGGCCTATGGATCTGGCTTGAACTTCAGCCCGTCTCGTCCTGATGGTCACAGCCCATCTCCTGCTGTCTGTCTAGCCAAGCCGGGTGAGATGTGGTGTGCTATGGACACGGTGTGCACTGACTGAGCGCTGAGACAGGACTTACCCCAGGCTGGTCCTCCCAGGCCGCTGTGTCTCCGACATGGAGCCATGCCCAGTCCAGCCGGGAGAGAGGTGGTGTGTTACAGAAGCACAGTGCGGGGCCCTGGCACACCCCTGCTGACTGGGAAGCCCTGAAGGTCTCCTGGAGCGCCAGGGGTGTGCAAGTTCCTCCTGTCTGTGCAGAGCACTTTCTGACACAACCTCTCCCTTGCCACCTTCATCCGACCCCCGCTGTAGCTTTCCATTTCTCTGCCTTAAAACCTTAAAAAAGGGTGTGTTGGGGGTTGGGGAGGTTCTTTGCTGTTCCAGGTATCAGCCTGCATTAGAATCACGGTGGTGGGGGGGCTGTCCAAACAGGGACTGAGGGGTTCCCCCAGAGTTTCTGACCCAGCAGGTCTGGAGAGCACTCCGAGAACCATGTTACATGTAGCCAGTGTGGACTTCATGATCTGAGCTTGCAGGGAGCCCAAAGCGTTAGACCCACAGTACCCTCTCCTGGCCTTCTGTTAGCAGAGTAGGCTGTTCTTCTGCCAGAGGGGGCCTGCCTGTCCTTCGAGGTGGTAGTGAATCAAGGTGGTACAAACATGAATCTGGATTCATTGCTAGAAAAACCACTGCTGACAAACCCATCCCTCTGTGCTGGGAAGCCACAGCCTAAGAAGAAACCCGGGCATGGGACTGTGGTCACCGTGGGCTATGCAGGCTGCCAGGAAGGAAGGAGAACGTAAGTGCTTTCCTCATGCTTTCAGGTGGGGCCTGAGGTTGCCGCGGTAAGAAATGACTGTCAGCACGACGCCTGTGAGCAGATCCTCTGGCAGGGTGCTTTCCACACGGGCCTGCACCTCAAAGCAGGCTGTGGGCCTGGAAGTGGCCTGGGCAGGCCAGGGCCAGTGTGGCCTCTGAGGCAGCAGTGGCCGGGTAGCCCTACCCTCTCCGGGGCAGAGAAGTGGGGCAGTAAGTGCTCAGGACTTCCTGGAGAGACACAGAATTTAAGTCTCGGAGTCTCATTTTCCCATCCTGTGAAAAAGGTCATCAAAGCACATAGGACATGGCTGAGCCCACTAAGCACCAGGGTGTGGCACAGAAGGGCCTCAGGTGAGTGGTCGCCTGTCGAGTCAGTGGTCTCCGGGGTCTTTCTAAAGGCTCACACAGTGGAGCACTGCCTCTCCTCCGGCTCTGTGACAGCTGGGACTGGGGGACTGCTGCTATCATGCGGTTACACTGTGCTGACAATGTTGCCTTGGCCCCCAGAGAGCTGCTGTCCCAGCTGTGCTGCCCAGTCCTGGAGGGCCATGGCTGTGACTGCTGGCATGGAGCGGCATGGCAGGGCCACACCAAAGCGCTCTGCACAGCCTCGCTTGCCTTCTGGGAGCTGCTTGCCTGCCAGCCTCCTTCTCTCCTCTTTGGCTTCTCGGTGGGCTGGTTTCCCTCACTGGTCCCTCCGAACGGCCACCCCTGCTGGGCCAAGTTGCTGTGCCCTCCTCCCCACCCAGTACTGCCTCTGTGACAGTCATTCTGCCCTGCAGCTGCACTGTCTCCCTTGCAGGTGAGACCAGGTACCACACAGAGCAGAAGCCCCTCACTGACTGATTGAAACTGCCGCAGCTGAGGTCACTGGATCCATCGGATCCAGAGGTACAGACCAAGCCACCAGGACCCTGAACTGGGAGCAGTGAAGGGTCCACCACCATCCGGTGCAGCTAGGGAGCAGAGGGCAGGAAGCAGAGGGCAGGAAGCTCCTGAAGGGCCTCTCCTTCCTCTCACTCCAGGACTCCCCTGCTGAGGGTTAATGATTAATTCTCCCCACCTCATGGGCCTCTAAAGTTCTTGCTCTCCTCTTAGTTTTCCTAAGGCCAATGCCTAGGGGTGGAAGGGCTGACAGCTCTACCCAGGCAGGTCGGGAATTCCGGGGTGGTGTTCTCAGGTTGCCTACAATCCAGGCATAGAGAGAGTACATCGGCAGGGGGCCACACATGGGTCTGACCAAAAGGAGGGCCTCAGTTGTAAGCTTTGACCAAAGGCCTGCTTCTGGTGCCAGTGTAGGCTGTGTGACCTCAGGTGAGTTACTAACCCTGCTCAGCTTTGGTTTCTTTGCCTTGGAATGGAATTAATTATAGCACTCACCTCTTAGGGCTGCTGGGAGATAACCGATAAAGGGTTTAGCACAGTGCCTGGGGTTCAGTAAGTACCCATAAATGGTAGCTTAGGGGAAAACTAGCTTTCCTTTTAAGCTCGTAAATCTAAGGAAAGTTTAATCAAAGTCTCAAACTAGCCATTCCCTTGACTGCTCCTCTGGAGAGGGGTCGCTCCTAATGTCAAACAGAGCCGAGGGAGTGGGAATGCCCATAAATACCGTGGCCAGTATGGCTGAGGACAGGATGTCCAGATGCTAGAGGTGGCTTCCCGGGCCAGGGTTCCATGCGGGGGCTGACTGCCCCCAGCCGGGCTGACAGTGGAGGCAGAGAACCATCACCCAGGTGGGGCTGCGTCTATCCTGCCCAAGATGCTGGGGATGCCTCAGCTAGGGAAAAGTGATCCCATCTCCCCCATCTCTTTACCAACGTGTTTGCATTTATATTGTTTTAATTCCAACATGACTTTCATGCTGGAGACACTGGATGCCACAAACAAGCTGTTTTATTTCCCGTCCTAAAACCCACTGTGATTGACTGGCTGGCTCTGGGTAATCCGTGCCTGCGCGGCTCTGTGGGGTGAGGTCTGCCTGACAGATGCGCCCGGGTCGCTGCGCACATGTGCTGCCTCTGGCATTCTGCCTCGTACAAACCTTCAACTGATTATTTTTAAAAACTTTTTACTCCATGAAAAATATAAATAAGTTTGTAATAACAGATGCCCTTTTTTATGGGAATTACTTTTATGCTTCAATTAAAAGTTTCCCAATAGCCATATGAAAGAGGGTGAAATTATTACCTCCAATAAAGTCTCCCATTGCCTCTCTTCAGAAGCACCTTTCATCAGAGGAGATCAAAGTGCATCCGAAGCACTAATTAACTGAGCCTCGGAACCAGGCATGAGGAAGGGCAGTCCCCACAGCCTCATTTACTGATAAGGCAGGCCAGGGACAGAGGCTATGAAGCACAGTGCCAAAGAAAAGACCTTCTCTGGGAGGAGGGGACATAAGAAGAGCAGAGAAGCAGGAAGTTCAGCTCCTTAAGCTCTGCTCCAAAAGCACTTCATAAAACTATGGTCTTGAATCTGCTTTAGGACTGGCCCCGGCACCAGGACCATCTCCAACGTTCCAGGGACAGTTTGGTCTGCTGGGAGCTCACTGAGCACCCTGTGAAGGATGCTGCTTTGCCCAGTGCGGTCCGAGCCAACTGCGCTTTTTGATACTGTTAATTTTTGCTTTCACGATGCATTTACGTAGTGCTGACTTTCACACTGATGGTCCACACTGGCTCTCAGCCAGAGAGGATAGACTGAAGACGTATGGGACCTGAAAATAAAGATGGTAATCCAGACCATGCACATCAGTCAGCCCTCCTCTGGGCCCATCTTGTCGTCCCTGTGCTTGGGCAGTGGAGCTGAGCTCAGGAAGCATGAGAAATGTGCATGCAGTGGGGTGTGAGGGAGGGCACGACCACAGCTCTCACTGGCTTTCTGTCTGGAGCGCCCTCAGCCTAGACACCGGGGTGTGTTTGTTTCAGGGCGCCAGCCCCCATCGGTCAGTAGGCCTGAGGAGAGAGCCCCCTTGGGCAGTGCAGAGGACTGAGGGGTGCACTCAGTGGTCCAGGGGCCCCACGGCTGTCCAGAGCCTGGCTCATACACCAGTGTGCAGGGCTGTTCTGACAGGCAGGGACTTGGGGGGCTATCGCCAGCCCTCGGCGAGCACCAGGAGGTGGGTGGTGAGGTCAGCTGCTGCCTACGGCCTCAGCTATTAAAGGACTCCTCCAGTGTGCCCTCGGTTGTCTGCCTGTCTCAGGGACATGTGTGCCGCCCTGGAAGGCCTTGGGGAGTTTACCTGGGAACGTAGCAGGGGTAGGGGCTTGTGTGGGGGCCTGGCTTGTTTCATTATCACATAGTTCCTCTCAGTTCCACCAGTCCCCTGCCCTTCTCGGCAAGCCACCAGTATCACCGTGCGCACAGGACAGAGAGCACAGCAAGCTGAGATGCTCAGGAACGAGAAGGCGAGGGACAGGGCTTCGTCCAAAGAGTGCTGTGGTTTAGAGGCAGAGCTGGGCCCCGGCGGCCGGCTCGTTCTGCACGCCTTCCCAGTCCTCTGCACCCTCTCAGTGCCCTTCAAAACTCACTTTCTTAGGCACCGACGTTGCAAGCCTGATACAGTGAGGGCTCCTCTTATGACGGCATTTGCTTTCACAACTAAGGTTTATCTTGTCCTTGAATCTCATGACTCGCTCTGTCTCTCCGACTGTGTCCCACCATGGCTTAATGCTTGCATTCTTCCCCATTTTGTGCTTTGGGACTCAGCCTCACAATCGTGGGCCATACATGCAGAGAAATACGCTCACAATGGACATGGAACAAGCACGCGCCCTTACCTGCCGCTGCCGATGGATGGAAACGCGATGGACTTCAGCTTCTTGTCATCCGCCAAAGCCAAGCAGTTTTTCACCGTCTTTTCCAGAAGCTCCTCACACTTGTCGGCACCCCAGACTGGACTATTACAGTGGATCACAAACTTGGCCGGCAGGCCGTGGCCTGCACTGACAGCGGCTGGAGGTGGGGAGACAGACAGTGAGCTCTGACTCTCTGCAAAGCCCGTGCGCACACCAGCATGCTGGGCACAGACCCATCCTCCTCCCACAGCATGGCCCCGGGCCCCCTCATAGCCTGTGTCTGAGGGGGAAGGCTGCTGCCTGCCCGTTCTGGTTCCAGTGCAGGTTCGAGCTGGGGACTGCTCATGGTTTAATCATCTTTCTCAAGGTGAGTGGAGGGCACCTGAGCCAAAACCTACCCTTGGGAAGTTGGTATTTGGCTGCATTGCCACCAGGAATTTTGGCCATGGTGGCAGCGAGCCCTCTCTCTGCTGGCAGCAGGGTGCTCCCAGAGGTAGAGCCCTCCCTACCCATCAAATCTGACCAGGTGTGTTGGGATGTTTGCAGCTGCAAACGAATGGCCTTTTTTGGGTCTCCAACCCCTTCTCAAGTGGATTCATGTGCTGATAACTGATCTCTCAGTCTCCCAGACACAGTTCTGGACAAACCTACTGGAAGAACAGCCTCTATAAATGAGCAACTAAACCATCTGACCAGCATCGTGCTGCCCTCATCTTCTGGCTATTGGGAGCCTGCCGTGTGAGTAACTGAGCCTGTTTACTGGCAGAATTAGGTTGCCATTTAAGATGGAACTTTTTCCAGGAACTCTTTTCCTGGAAGAGGAGGCCTCTTCCAGATACATGTCTCCACGGCAACCTGACTCTCCCTTGTCGGATGTAAGGACATGGCCCCAACTCTGCACTACCGGGGACGACAACGAGCCCACCCATGCCTCCCAGAGCATGTTTCAGAACACATTCTACGTGTCCATGAAATGCCCTGAAAAGAGGTGGCTGTGGCCGGGGGCTGGGTGAGTGCTGCACGCTGCCTGGAAGAACTGAAGAATGAGTGCCCGCATCTCATGGCCCTGGCGGCAGACAGAGGCCAGAGGCATGGACCATCAAAGAATGCCCCACTCCCTTATCCCTACGGCCTGACACTAGCCCAGGATTGGGGGGCATGGACTCCTACAGTCACTGAGGGATGGGGTAAGGCCTGGCAGACCTTGAGACAGAGGCCTTGTGTGGATGGGACAGTAATTACTGATGGCACAGTTAGTGAAGATTCATTTTTAAAACGGAAACAGGATTTGAAAGACAGCATGGGCCTCAAGGATCACCTAAGAAACCAGAGCCTGATGTGAGGAAGAGGTCCTCGCACAGCTGGTGGGGCAAGCTGGACTTCACCCTGCTGCTCAGACCCCTAGGCCATCAGGACACCCCGTGCCCGGTGCCCTACTGACCACCCGTGGTTCAGGCTGGCAGCAGTAAGAACTCTGCCTTCTGGTCTTCACAATGATCTATTCCTTAACCCCCAATCAGGTTCTGAGTCATCTTCTTCTGTCTCTCACTGGGGAAGGTACAACTGGCAAATAAGAAATGCAGATTCGTGTGTCCCACGGCAAACACAGATGACTGAGAGAAGAGTATTAATTTGCTCTCTCCCCTGCAGTTTCACACAGGGCTCAGGATCCCTGTTGTAATTCTCAGCTCTGGGATTTGCCAAACTCAGTTTCTGCGGTTCCTTAAAGCTGGAGGTCTACGCCAAACATGCGTATGGGAGTTATTTTAGGTGGTAAGAGAACTGCCGAGGTGGTTTTCTTGAGCCGTAGACTCCCTGAGTCTGCACGGGGTCAAAGTCTCAGCTGGAAAGCTAACGGGCTCCCCTTGCCTGTTCTGCGGATGCTCCTGCGTTGCCATGTGCCTCTGAATTTTAAGCTGTCTCATAAAATGGTTTCCCAAAACTGCACGGGCTAAACTGGGTTGCCCCGCCTCACCTCCAGCTACCTCCAAGGGCCCATTCTTTTTCCGGAGTTCCAGAACAGCTTCCACAAACTCCTTGCCACCTTTCTTCTCCAGCGTGTTTCCTAGACAAGGACAGGGTGGGGTCAGATGGCCATCCTGGTGTCTCTGGCACACACAGACACTTAGCATGTCAGGTGATTACATACTTCAAATGATCTGACCAGCTAAATTTCCAGAAGGCTGCAAAACAGGAACTAAACCTTGGCTGAGTCAGTAAAGGAACATTTCAAAGGGATTTGCTATCAGCTGGTTACCACTCTGGCCCTTTCTGCCCCTTATCTGGATCTGACCCAGGGCGTTCCTGGACGTGCCAGAGATGGGAAGGAGACAGGGGCCGCCTGTGCTCTGCAAACACGCCTGTCTTGCATGCTTTTCACTGGCGTGAGAAAGCAGCTGGCGCTGGCTTCCAAAGCTAATGCCTGCCCTGGGTTTTCTCCTCTGTCTCTGGGGAGAACCCCCAAATAAGGAGGTTTTTAGAAGATGCATACCACGCTCCCATCAAACAGCAAACTCTCCTCTTGGCAACAGGCCCAGGAGAAAGTGTTCATGTTTGGCCACCTTTAGACCAGCATTACTACCAGGCTTAGGTCCTATTTTGCAGCTTCGGCATCATATGCAAATATTTTTCAAAATGCCTCAGACCCCAAACAGTATTTTCTTAATTAATTCTTACTAATGATTCAGAATCATTTTAGGCAAAAGATGGCAATATCAGAAGCAGAGCTTAAGGATGAACTTGTATTCTATAAAAGCTCGAAAAGGAGGATATCTAATTAAATCCAGTCTTGGGACCGGATTTTAAAATATACTTCTATCCAATGGAGGTTGGGAGTGCTGTGTTTTCTTGAATTAGGGGACTGGCTAAGGAACCCACTCCTGCTGTGAAAGTCGAGTTCCCAAATGAGATCGCACAAACACCTCTAGGAACCGCAAGCTCAATAGCTCACGTGAGCTAGCAAGTTACAATCGGAGTCAGTGACAATATCATCCTTTAAGTTTGGCCAGAATGGATGGGGTCTGATTCTTCCTTAAGCTCTGATTCCTCAATTTTGCACATTTTAAAGTACTTTTCCTCCGAAGAGGATAAAATACTCCCCTTAAGATTCACCATTTGTTTTGGAAACTTCTAGGTGCATCTGGCACAATTCTGGTATGGGTCGGTCAAGGTGGATCGGGATTCACCAGCCCCAATTCTCTGCGGGTTAACCCTGTAATGACTAGGTCTCATCTTAGAGAACCTGCCTCAGTCACATATTTGTTCTGCAGGGGGCAAACTAACCTCTGGAAGCAGCTGGAAGGAAAAGGCAAACACCTGGGCATTGCCACAAATAAGACAGAGCCAGGGCTCGTGGCAGGGCTGGCCCTGTAACTGCCCTGCCACAGGAAGCCTGGGGCATGGGAATAAGCATGAGGAGCTCCTAGCTGTCTTAAGAGAAGGCTGAGCTTCTAGAGAGATACTGTCTTAGGCTCCTTGAGGTGGAATCCCCTGTTATTGCTCATCGGCTACTGCCCTCTGGCCTTTATCTGTCCTCAGAAGCAGCACAAGCTTTCAGTGGAAGACATTGGAACGTCACTTCCAGAGCTTTCCCCCTGCTGCTGCATGTTGCTAATAAAGGTGAGCATGTGAGCAATTGTCAATGCCTTAGGGACGGCAGCTGAATAGGCCGTGTGCTTGAGAAAGCAGGCCCAGAGCCTTCAGGCCCAACTCCACGCAGGAGGTGGGTACAGCCCGGGTGAGTGAGCCCAGTACAGGGCCACCTGAAGGAAAGCTGGAGCCCAAACCAGCTGGATCCAATACACTTCTGCCCCAGTATCCCCGGCCTCGCCTTCCCTCTCAGCCCATTCTAAAGCGTGAGGGATGGAAACAAACGCTAGGGGCTGGACTAGTTAAGGTTCTCGTTTTCTATCTGCTCTTTGGTGAAAACTGGGAAATTGGGGAGGTGAAATAAAATCAGTACTGTATTAATGAAGACTACTAACTCCTTTCTAAAATGTAAACTATTTCTTAACAGGCTGATTTACAATTAAAGGTGTTTTTATCTTAGGAAGAGTGTTTACTTTAAAATCTTTATTATTAAATATTACATTAAAAGTGAAATTTGCAAGTTAAAAATATACTGAATGCATTTCCCAAACTTAAAAAAGTAAACCCTAGGTTGCAGGCAATCAACCCGGTCAGGACTTGACTCCTACACACACATATGTATGCACATGTTCATGTAGACACACGTGTACTTTTTAACAAGAAACAGGCCCATTTTCAACCATATTGTCAACACTCTTAATGTAAGACTCTTGCTTTTGAGGCTTAACTTCAGGGTTAATCATAAAGCAATTGGCTTATTTGCCCCCAAGCATAAACATGTGTTACTCCCATGAGAACAAGAACATTATTTCATGCTTAGAAAGCAGGCATCAGTATCAGTGTTCAAAACAGCCTAAGCGAAAATTTAGGCTTGGACAAATGTCAGGCTAAGCCTGTGGTCTATTTCACTGTTAGAAAGAACTTTGGATGGGTCAAAGTTACTCACTGGGGCT
>NW_006204205.1:722646-725452 GCF_000334495.1 Tupaia belangeri chinensis | reverse complement strand
AAGTGTATTCCGTTGGCTCAGCATTCCTGCACTCGGATTCCTTCTTCCAGCAGTCTCAGGACTCAGGAATTCACACCGAATATGAGCAATGGAGTGATTCTGTCCTAGCTTCCTCTTTTCCCCTCTCGCACATCAAAGTGGGAGCTGGAACCAATTGAGGCCATGCATGAATCTGGCTGATCATTGTTTTAGGTGGTAAAAGATATCTGGGGTCAGTACCAGTTTGGACTGGTTCGCCGGGCAGAAAAAGCACTGAGGTGGGCTTTGGAAGACTGGGTTCTGGCCCCTTCCTGCTGGCTAGTCGGGATAGCTGGTCCTCTGGGGCTGCTTCTTGCTGTGGCAGTGTGAGGTGAAACGCAGGGCACAGCCTTGGGTAAGCCCTGGGACCCAGGCTGCTTATAAGCCATGGGGGCTAGTAATTCCTGCCCTACGCACTCCAGGGGGTTTCGGATGGGCATGTCAGGCATAAGCACTAAGAGTGTCACCTGTCCAGTGAGACCAGTTGTTTCACAGTTCAGGAAGGACTGGGCTCGTCTGGGTGGCACAGCTGTCTCTGCCTGTCCCTCCCCAGCTGGTTACAAACCAGGCTCTGAGCCTCCAGCTCTCCCTCCTGGCATGGCTAATCCTGCACCTTCCATAGGCCACAGCAGGTTGGCCGACCTCCTCCTCCTTGGCCTGGGTGAGAAACTTTTGCCCAGAAAGCTTCATCGTTTCCATCTCACCAAATATCCTAAATGGCAGGATGAACCCAGGCCTTAATCACTCCCAGCTAAAAGAAAGACAAACCCTTGGCTGTTCATTTATTTTTCTCCAAAAAAAAGTACTTCCTTCCCATCAAGTTTTCAGTTGTTTAAGAAAGAAAGCATCTTTCTCTTAAGCTGCCTGACTTAGGAGCTCTTAAACTCCTTCAAAATCTTGTGAAAGAGGAGTTTATTTTAATTGCCTACAGCCTGATTTCATTTGGGCCTGGCAGACTTGGGGAATCCTGCCTTTCCATTCAGTTTGTCTTTCCATCCATGTCCAAAATCCAAAATGCCCAGGAGAGTCATTCGCCCAAATCGCAGTGGCTGGGGAAGACTGTGAACAGCTGTCTTTGCTAGTGATGCTAAACAGAGCTGGACGGCCACAGATTGCAGAGCTATTTACTGCCCGCCCAGTGGCCTGGACCTCTGTGAAGGCCCCAAGCTCCACATTCTTCAAGATGACTTGAGCTTGTTAGAAATGTAGCCCTCCTCTTTGGAAGCCGGAATCTGAATGCGTACCTAGGACGCCGCTCTCAGGACCAGCAAATCAACTGTAAAAATTGTGCACGTGAGAGCAAGACCATCCAGAAGGCACTGACTGTGAGCTACAGAGCAAGGCGCCCTGCTCACATCTGATGCAATTCTCACTGTTGCCACTATTTGTCAAATGGAGAAACTGAGACATGGAGGAGCTAAGCGATTTGCCTGGGCCCCATAACCAGGAAACGAGGCGGCTAGGTTTCAAGTCCTTTCCTCCTTGCTCCAAAGTGGTGCTCTCTTCTATCACAGGGTGGGTGCCTCTTCGTTACAGAAGCCGCCCAGCACATCCTTAAAGCGGGGCACAATCCGGTGGTCATGATGCAAATCCGCAGCACAGGGCCTGGCACTCGGAATGCTGCCTGCCTCAGCTGCACTCACTGGCATGCTGGTAGTCAACGGAGAATGCATCGCCAGCTGCTAGGGGACGAGGAGGTGCTTTCCCAGTCTAGGACGGTGTTTCTCACGAGTATTCTGAGAACGCCCCATCAGAACGAGGCAGTTTTTATCCACTTAAAGTCAGAGAACGCTGCTTATAGGAAAGCACTTAGAGAGGGACCCCTGTGTGCACAGGAGACTTTCGGGCCATTTTCAAGAATGAGCGTGCCTTGGACATGGGCAGAGACCTGTGCATAAGCACTGTGCATGTGCTATTCAGGGGGCACAGACAGTCTGGGGTGCCCCTTGCTGATCTGACCGTATCCTCCCCACAGCTGAGACCATCTCTGAACCCAGTCTCCGACAAAGCTGGGCCTCGTGAAGCAAGTGAAGAAATGCTGCCGCGCCAGTGTCCAAACCGGAAGTGCCTGTCTGTGAGCTGCATGGCGCATCCCAGCTGATGGCTGGCTTGTGTTCTCGGGTCCACAACCCAGGGACGGGAGACCTTGGGAAGGTCGGGACAGCTGGAAGTGTGAAATGAATGCAGCCCTGCATAGCTGTCAAAGGATCAAGCTGTCTGCGGCGGCCGACTGACCATGCACACACACACTCGGCAGCACCCGGCTAGGCATTACCTACTTCACCACCGCTGTAGAAGTCAGTGTTTGTTGGGTGAACGACAGCATCACTGTCGATCGAGGCAATGTCAGCCTGTACAACTTGCAACTATAACAGGTAAACAGATGTATATCAACTGGGCTGGACCGAGACCCACGCACAGGCACATTTACTAATGCCCCAATGGCAGGGCTGGCCTACCTGGTCGAGTCCAACACATGAGCCCAAGGGGCAACCAGTCCACGTAGTGTGCGCACATGTGGATGGGGGTGAGGACAGGAGGAGGAGGAGGAATATCAAATGTGACATGTTTAAATTAAACATTTGAATGACAAGTCCAAAAATAAAAATACAAAAGAGAAACACACACACATGAGATCATTTCCAAAGGTTAAAAGAAATAAAACAACGAATGCCCCGTTTCACTTCGCAAAAGCCTGTAAAACTAGCACCCCGCTGAGAAGACTACTAAAACATGGCGTCTGTTTTTTTTTTTTTTTTTTTTTTTTTGAAAGTTGGGCACTGAGGCC
>NW_006204205.1:662698-722551 GCF_000334495.1 Tupaia belangeri chinensis | reverse complement strand
CCCCTGAGAAGACTTCTAAAACATGGGGTTTTTTTTTTTTTTTTTTTTTTTTTTTGTAAATGTGGACCATCAGGCCAATCAAAATAACAATTTCTCCATTTTGTCTGCAGCAGTCAACTTACAAACTTTGATTCTCGTGACAGTCACCGTTTTCATCTACCTTCCAGGGATAGCTCTTGGAACAGAAGACTTGAGATGTGGGTACAGGTTAGCCTTTATGTTTCTTCTTACGGGGTGGAAATATTTTCCCAGGCTCGTCTCAGTCTAGAAAACCTTATTTTTATGTATTTTCATATAAATCGTACTGTGGATAGGACCCTTGCTTTCTTTAGGATGTGGCTTTTGTTTGTGTTTTTCAGAGTATTTCTGGGGCGGCTGGAAAACAAGTTCGGGCAGGGCATTCTTAGGCCCAGGCCCGTCTTCAGCCCACTGTCACAAAGTTTGTGTGGGTCAGGCACAGGTTCTGGGATGAGCTGCTTTCCCGGTACGGAAGTCTGCCATCTTCCCAAAGCAGCCAGAGCGGGGAGCTAACAGCACACAAAATACAGAGGTTGGCCTCAGGGATGAGGCTGCCTCTGTGGGCCCCTGTGCAGCCTAAGAAGCCAGGAGCCTTTACCGTGTCCCTCAGCTGACAGCCCCTCATATGCAAAGTTGAAGTCACAGTAGTGGGGCATCTGTGGGGGACCTCTCAGCTTGCCCTGAACTGCAGTCCTCCTGAGCGGCCAGATACCCGGGCTCTGGGGCAGTTTCCCCCACAAATGGCTCAGAAAGAGAAACTGCCTTTCTGTCTCCTATCGCCCCCTCGCCCAGTAATTCATGAAGGTGGAACTCGGTCATATACTGTTTTTAGTTCTAGAAAAAGTTGAGAAAGTGACAGTAGATGGCAAATTCAGGGAGAAATCAATTTGCTGGTGGATTAAAAACAGCATGATCGTATTTTAGTGTGGCTTATCTTCTTTTTCGAGGTCTCAGCATCATTTCTGATTAAGGCTTAAATGGAGAAACTATCATTTTGTAGTTACCTGAGATTTTTCGGTTCTAAAACAAAAACAAAAATGAAAAAAACCCAAACACATGTGTAAAAAGAATCCCCCCCAAGTAACCAGCAGTCAGTTTGATCATTATGGAAGAGAATTTAGATGGCAATATATTTGCAGTCGAGGGGAGGACAGCCAATTGCACTGAAACACATCAGACCTTTTCCGTCTGGACTGACTCAGAGCACGGAGATCCTGTGTCATACTCAGACACCACTCTCGGATTTGGGAATTTGCCTTGACCATCCTGAGGTCTGGGAAGATGAAAAGCCTAAATTCCGGGTTCCATAACTTCTCATCTGACAGCTGGTGGTGCCGAACCCCATTCCCAATTACCTAGGTCATCTTTAAGGTCAATGTCAGCATTGGTAGGATTGATTATGGCCTCCACCTCAAAGCCGGCTAAATTACTGATTTCACTGTGAATAAGGTTCAGCTGAAAAGAAAAGCACGAGGTGGGAAATAACAGGAGAGCTGGGAAGTTGCAGAGAAGTGAGCCTTGGGATACAAGTGAGGGGTGGTGGACACTTGAAGTGCACTGAGCACAGGGAGGTGGGGGTGATGCTGGTTAAAGTGAATCCACTGCCAACAGCAGGCTCAGATGCCGTCGGGATGCTGCAAGGAAGCAAGCTAGACGAAGCATTCAGAACCTGATGGGTGACAACTGGGGCCGAAGGGAAGCATAAGCCACGCTGGATTATGGGCTCAGCTTTCCTCTAAAGGTACCTGGGACATGGGGGCCTAAGTAGAGCAGCTTTCAGGAATGGGATCGGACAGCTCCTGTCCCTGGCCCTGAGCATGAAGGCAGTGCACGGGTCCTACCTGCTCGGGGGAACCCTGAGTAGCTCTGCCATTGTCCTCCAAGTGGCTAGGGTCTGCAAGGCTGTCCCCGTCACTGAGACTGGCTGGCTCCCCTGCCCTGCTCTGGAGTGGCAAGGAGCAAGAATGGTCTGTTGCTGGTGATGTCTAATTTTATGTGCCTGTTAGCCATGTAATGCTGAAGGTCTGGTGAAACCCAGGGAAAAATGGTGGTTCTCTAGCAAGACACTGTGTCTATTATGCAGTTTTCACTGTTAGACCTAACACATGGCTTACTGAGCATTTTCTTTGAGTGAATTTTATGTCTATCTGAGCAGCTTGCTCTTTCCAAAGAGCCACTGAGTGTCCTCCTTCCCATCTGCCACCACAATCCTCAGCACCTGAGCTTGACAGGGAGTCCTGAGTTCTAATTCTGTTGTCAGAGGGACAAGGCACTTGGCCTATGATTTGCTGTCCCAAGGCCCACCTTCCAGGCCCCCTCTTCTTTTAGGTACAGTGCCTGCGGTAAAGTTGTGCTTTCACTCTTCCAGTGAAGTTGTTCATTCCTCAATGACATAGATTTATAACTGCTTGGAAAAGCGTAATGCTCAGGTAGCCCCTAGAGGAGCTGGTGCCCAGGAACACTAGGGTCCAGGCTGGGAGTTTCTATGGCCTGCAGGGCCCCGCAGGGCAGAGGCCCTTGCTCAGGGGCTCACTCAGGGAGAGGGCTGTGCACAAACACTTAGCAGGGAAGCTCCTGGCAGCTGAACTCCAAGTTGCTAAATTTCTGGGCCAAACATTTTGTTGAAAACAAAATAAAAAAACTGACACTCTATAAACATCAGAAATATAAACTCACATTTCTGATTCCCAGAAGCAGTCAAGACTGCTTAGACTAAAAGTCATTTGGGGGGAGACAACAGTTGCAGAAATAAATCGATCAGATGGCCAAGGAAGGACTCTGTCTAGATCCTGCCACAGGTTCAGGGCCTTATCTTTAGGTAAAGGCTCAGAGAGGGAGGAGGAACAAGCTTCCCTACTTGCACTGTCCTGGCACTGCAGGGTGATTCAGGGGCCGCCCATGGCACTGAGCACGTGCAGAGGCTCTCAGAGCCAGGGCCCTGGTGCGAGGACAGAAGCAGGAGAGGGCCAGTCAGCGCCAGTGCCAGCAGACTGCTGCCTTGGGGAGGAGGGTGTGGGCAGACATGGGGGCAGGGCTGTTCTGGGTAAGGCAAGTAGATTCTTAGGGTTTAGAGCAAGGCTTTTATTTAGTACCGCCTTTGACTCCAAGCAAATGCAGTATAGATGAACGCAAATGAAGTGAACACTCCCAGACTTCCACCCCAAAGTAACCTCACTCTGTGAAGAGGCAGGTTGGTGAGGCAGGAAGACAAAGGAGAAGAAAAGGAACTCTTAGTCAGTGTGGACTGGATGACTATACTTTTATGACATCTGTGAGATTCCTTTTTTGTTGAAAAACCAGACAAGTTTAATCCTTAAAGTTCACACTAGCTTTTCCCAGTTATATAGATGCTTCTGGGTTTGCATTCAGAAATGCCCCACTGGAAAGGCTGCTATTGTATGGGCTCTGGCCAGAAGACCCCAGTGGCCTGTCTGACTGTCCTACTCCCTCTGCCTCGGGGAATGGGACTCTCCAGGGAAACTGGGGGGCTTCTTAGCTCTGCCAAAGCGAGGCGTGGCCGCACACGGAATTTAGGTCCCTCGGGAACTCTCTGGACTGGGGCACTCCCTCCTACCAGCGGATTTCCTGCTCTGGGAGCACAGGCCGCTGTTCAAGGAGCCGCTGCTGCTCAGCTTTGGGAATCCAGGCAGCCAGGTGCTTTTCCCTCACCCGCCCACACCTAAGGACAAGGCCAGAGTCGTATTTTCCGACTGTGCCCTGCTCTGTGTGCACCAGGGCGCAGCAGAAGTCCTCAGGGTGTGCGGCTGAGCCACAGAATAATTTTGGTGCTATAAAATACCTATAAATATGTATTTTTTGGAAGTCCTCTGAACTAGAAACCATGTACTTGGTGTGCGTAGGGAGGGAAAGACACACTGTTCAGGTGTTTGGGAAAGCCATGGGTACTCAGCTCGGTGTGGCCAGGCTGGACCAATGGGCAGGAGCCAACCATGAGATGCCTGTGAGCCAAGGCGACAGCTCTCCTCAGAGGAGGAGACACGCCATGGGCATGGACCTGCGGGTGCTCGTGTCTGGGAAGGATCCCCCAGCCCAGTCAGTCACACGTTGATTGGCAAGACAGGGCCACCATAGAGGCCCAGTTCCGGGAGGTCCCCAGGGTCAAACTGAACTAAGTCCCTCAGCCAAAAGGGCATGTGGCCATCTGAAGTGCATAGCTGAGGAGGAGTGCTTGGGGGTTGGAAAATCAAATTTCTGGAAAACTCCCAAGATTAGTTTGATTTTATAAAACAGAGGAGGATCATTAATGGTCTCAGGGTTTGAGTAAGTTGATTACTTCTGTGTAAACCACATCATGGAGACTCTAACACAGCTGTGAAGATTGCTGGTTGCTGGCAAGAGTGACCCCAGGGTGTTGCCAGTCACAGAGCAGGAAGGTGTCCCACTTGGCTATGGTGTTGGGAGAAAGGGACTTGGCTCAGTGACGTCCGAGATCCTGTCCACCACCGAGATCCGATTATTCTCATCTCGGTTGACGTGCTGTAGCCTGTCTCTAGTGTCCTGAGGACTCAAGCCTTCCCTGCGGTGGGTATGTCCACAGTAACCCTGATTTCCACTCACGGCATCAGCTCGTTAGGGGATAAGCTCCCTGGAGGCAGAGAGGGCGTTTCTCCGTAACCCTGGTGCCACACGAAGCCTAAGCAATGCCAGGGTTTCTGTGCTCATAGACTTAATTATGAGATGAACTGAATGTCCCTGCTCCTCCATTCCCCTAAAGTGGGGCTGGTGGAAATGAAAGCCAGAGCTCGGGAGCTGGGCCCTGGGCCTGGCTTGGATCTGACTGAGGCGGCTCAGAGCCAACCTGGCCTGGCTAGGAAGGGAGGCTGGCGCCCACTGTTTAGGCAGATCGGGAGGCAGTTGGTCGATGATGGCAGGGAGGACCAGTCCTTGGAGCTACTGGACACACACGTGCCGCTGCCTTGACCTGGTCCACCTGGCCACAGGATATGGTACACTTCTCTCTCTCTCTTCATGATAATATGATCAGAAATTCAATTTTAGGAAGCAAAAGTGGTTGTTACAGATGATCTGAGGGACGTATTGTGTCTAGCCTGTGGCTGTCTAACTCTGGTTTCTCATTCCCTCGTAGTGGAAAAGAAGGATGCCTAGCTGGTGGCACTTCCCTGTGCTAGTCACACAAAGTGCAGTTCTCCTGTCCCCACAGTCACTTCAGCTGAGGAGGAAATAGGGCAATGTCTTCCATAGACTCCTTTCTAGATTTTTCCTTTTTTTTTCTTTAATAGAGATTTTTTTCTATAGAGCACACGTGCTCGCTGGAGAGACAGAGAAAGAGAAAATGAGAAATCAACCCCCAAGGGGGATGGCCACACAGCAATCTTTTCTCCTCCATTCTCCTCTCAGGATTTTGGGCACATACTCACCTGTGCCCAATGTGAGTTTCAAGCCTCTAGGTGCGGGATTTGAACTGTAGTTGGCCATGTGGGAGTCCAGTGCCTTAACCTCTAGGTTCTTTCTGAGAACGGAGTTTCCCCCTGGACTAACCCTGCCCAAATCCCCAGCAAGGATTTCTCCAGAGGCCTTGAGACTGGGAGTAGTACGTGGTGGATTCTGGCTAGGAAGTGCCTTATGAAGACATGGACACGGTGGCCCTGATAGAGGCCCCGTGCCAAGCCTTCCTCGTGCTTCCTCAGTTTCTGAGACTGTCTCCTCAGCCACAGTGGTAGAGAGGTGGGCATCCTGCTCCCTTGCCTCTGCTCCAGGAGACCCCTCCCTCCTTACAGGTTTCCAGCCCCAGGTGGAGGACGCGTGGGTCTCAGGGAGAGAAACCACAGTACCCACACTGGCCTGGATGCCTAGCTGGTGGCACTTCCCTGTGCTAGTCACACAAAGTGCAGTTCTCCTGTCCCCACAGTCACTTCAGCTGAGGAGGAAATAGGGCAATGTCTTCCATAGACTCCTTTCTAGATTTTTCCTTTTTTTTTCTTTAATAGAGATTTTTTTCTATAGAGCACACGTGCTCGCTGGAGAGACAGAGAAAGAGAAAATGAGAAATCAACCCCCAAGGGGGATGGCCACACAGCAATCTTTTCTCCTCCATTCTCCTCTCAGGATTTTGGGCACATACTCACCTGTGCCCAATGTGAGTTTCAAGCCTCTAGGTGCGGGATTTGAACTGTAGTTGGCCATGTGGGAGTCCAGTGCCTTAACCTCTAGGTTCTTTCTGAGAACGGAGTTTCCCCCTGGACTAACCCTGCCCAAATCCCCAGCAAGGATTTCTCCAGAGGCCTTGAGACTGGGAGTAGTACGTGGTGGATTCTGGCTAGGAAGTGCCTTATGAAGACATGGACACGGTGGCCCTGATAGAGGCCCCGTGCCAAGCCTTCCTCGTGCTTCCTCAGTTTCTGAGACTGTCTCCTCAGCCACAGTGGTAGAGAGGTGGGCATCCTGCTCCCTTGCCTCTGCTCCAGGAGACCCCTCCCTCCTTACAGGTTTCCAGCCCCAGGTGGAGGACGCGTGGGTCTCAGGGAGAGAAACCACAGTACCCACACTGGCCTTTCATGGGCTGGGGTGCTGGGGGCGCGATCCTGCTCATTTGGGAGGTATGGCTCCTGTTCACTGCCCCCTCCTCAGATGCCTTCTCAACTGCTTCAAACAACACTGACTCTACCGAGGAACCTGAAGTATTTAGTACCACGGACACAGATTTATAGACAGACACGTTGGCAGTGTGTTTTGGAACTAAACTCGCCAGGCTGTAAGACTGCTGAAAACAGGCTGCAAATCTTGGTTGAACCCCAAGGCAAAAACATTTAGTCGATTCAGATTCACAGCACTGTTTTCTTTTTCAAAAGAATTCAACAAGGTGTGTGAACATTGGGTAAAATCATGGAGGAATGAAGGCGATTCCTCCTGAGACTTGAGCATGTGAAATACATCATTAACAACAACAATTAGATCCCAGCTCCTAAGCCCCGGGCCGTTTCCTCCTGTGAGTAGCTTAGCAACCGAGCCTCAGAGGGCTGTAGCAAGCACAATATCACCTTTCTCCACCCGGCCTGCTTGCAGTGTCAAGCCTGGGCTTCACTGTCACAGATGGCAACAGGAGAGTCAGAGAACACTGGGTACCATACGGTCATCGTTCCAAAGTACCCCTTCTGAAACATTTCCTAAAATCCAAGTCAAAATTAATGTCTGTAATAACGGAGATGTGCTTCGTGTAAAATCGTGTGATGTCAGTTTTATGACTCCTGCCTCTGGTGAGCTATAGGCCATGGTTTTCCACCTGACAGTAACAGTCAATAAAGGGCTAGAGCGTACTGCTTCGAAATAACGCTCTGCAATGGCAGCACCCTGTCTCCCGCTGCTGCGGTGTGGGGTTCCAGAAAGGAAAGCTGGTACCCTCGTTTCCTGCACTGGGCCCAGGCGAACTTGAGATGCTGCTGTGTCCCCTGAAGCTCCCTCTGGGAAGACATGGTTTACTCTGTTAAAAGGTGTCTGCAGGACTGGAGGCTGGGGTACCTCTTCCTGGGCTTATGGATCTCAGTTTACTACACTGCAAGTACATTCAGCAGAAGAGGCAGTGTCAAGGGAGCTTGGTGTTTTCCTCTCAGCACTCAGGGACTCAGTGCGTGGCATGGGGGAGATGTCTAGTGGTCTGTGTCTGTCTTCAGCTCCTCATCTATGGGTGACCATTTTCTACTGGGTTCCAGCTCAACCAGCCCTTTCAGATCCTCCCTCCAAGTCAAGATAGCAAATAGGTGCATTCGTTTCACTGTCAGGCCACTGCTTCCTTCTCTGTTTCTTAAATGACACTGGATGACATGTGTGTGCATCATTATAGATATTCCCTATGGCTTTCTGGACCCTCGCCTCCAGCCTTGAGTGGGGTAGTCGGTGTTAACCAGTTATGTGTCTTCTTTTTCATTCCTGTGACACCTGGTGAGGCCCGAGACCAGGTGTCCTTAAAGTGGAGAAGAGCGGCCGAGAACTGACATGTGCCCACCGGGGCAGGGGAGCCAGCCAGGGGTCTGCAGCCTTTGCCCACCTCCCCTCCAGGCTCACATGCAATAGAGCCCAGAAAGGACCTGATCTCATTTTTTTCTGAAGGGCAGAGCCACAAGATGGGCATCTCCGTGTGTGCATGGCTATTGTGCAGCTCAGTGCTGCTAGCTTGGAAATACCTGAGTTCATCAGGAAGGCAGGCATAAGGAGTTCCCTTGGAGGCTGGCTTTGGGATGTCCAGCAGGAGGTGGGAAGAACACAGGAAAGGGAGAGGTCTGGGTTGAGGGGAGTGCTTTAAGGCAGGGCAGGGGAAGGAGTGAGGGAGAGAATGGCCTCAGGGGCTAAACTGGTCTGCCTGCTTTTGGAGCCCCCAAGTCCTGGCTACTCATCTGGCTTGGGGATCTATAGCACACTGGGCCTAGTCCTAAGCCAGGGGCTTTTCAGGCTTTAGTTCAAACTAAAGCAATTTGGATGACAGGTACATTAACTTTCAATATATTACCCGGAGGACATGTTAGAGGGTGTGAAAGGAGAACCAGGTGGTTGCCTTCACTGCCGAGTTGAAATTTTTTTTAAATAAAAAATAAACAAAAACTTTCAAAGCCCCAGACCTTAAGATGACAACTAGTGCTACTTTTTTTTTTCCTTTGAAAAAAAAAATGCATACAAAATACAGATAATGGTTATCAGATGTAAACAGCAATGGTCATTTTCTGGAACACAGGGTCCACCACAGGAATTGCATCATGAGAGGCTGAGTGCAGTCAGTGACAGGGAGAGAGAGGGGGGGGGAAGAGGGCTTGCAACGACATGAGCGAGAGGAGTCACTGTGATGCAAAAGAAAGTCGACAGTGAGGGTTTAAAAATGACGCAGCTTCTGGACCAACTCGTTCCCGCTGTCAAACTACTCGCGCATTTCCACAACAGGCCAAATTCACCCCTGTGCTTTTTAAATATAGGATTTAAAATATTAAAGCTTCATCTCCTTTCTCCCCTCCTCTTCGCCCCCCCCCCCTTTTTTTGGTGTTAATAGAGAAAGATGAATTAACTCTCATCCTCAGGTCGTAAAAGCCTTTGCATCATTTTTATTTTCAATAAAAGTGAATCATCTTTTACAAAACCATGGCGTCCTGGCAAAGTGGCATCACTGGGGCGGCTGAAAATATATTGCCCACGGTTAAAACAAACACGCGATTGGCTGAAGTCTGGTGGTTCAGTGAGGAAACCCCGGTGCACCCGTTGGTATGTCTGAGAACCACCCGGCACTCTGCGTCGGACCGGGGACTTCAGTGCCACCAGAATGAGGTGGCTGCCTGCCAGATCTTGCACTTTCCACGGTTTGGACTACTGCCTGGTTTTTTGGCTGGTGCTATCTGATGACTGGGTTATCCCACAGAAGTGGCTCCTTCCCCCAGCTAGCCCCGAGGGTCCTGATCCCCTACAGGAGCCTCCTGCCCTCTTCTTCACCCTATCTTCCCTTCCCCACCTGCGAGGATCCCTCTCAGCCCTCCATGAGGTGACTTCCCAAGCCCCCTGTCCACTCTATCAATCCCCAGGGCCACAACGGCGCCGGGACCCCCGGCCTCCCAGCAGAGTGCCTGTGCCCCTCTGCGCCACGCGTCTGCCTACCTTCTGGCCGAGGAAGAGGCTCTTGGTGGAGAGGACCGTGAAGCCGTCGGCGGGCGTGCCCTCGGTCGTGCTGTCGGCGCTGGCTGCCTTGCTCACTTCTCCCTGCTTCTTCTTACACAAACAGGGGAGTCAGAGCGTGGGCGCGGCACACATGCCCCGGCTTTCCCGCAGGACTCGCCCCCGGTGTGCTCGAGAACGCAGGGACCCAAACCACAACTCTCCCAGCCTTCCCGAGGGCTGAAGGCTGAGTTCTGTGCAGTGTTACATGTTATCTTCATCACTTTATAATGTAAACAAAAAAGTTACTTAAAGGCCAAGCTGCGCTTTGCAGAGATAACTTAGAATAGTATTTTTTCATAAATTCAGACCAAATAAATGTCTCTTAATTAAGAGTCTTTAAGGGTCTTTCCTTTTGAAATGTTTGTTAATTTTTCTGGTCCAAGAAGAAAGAGAGAGAGAAGAAAAGAGAAGAAGAAGAAAAGAAAGAAGAGGAGAAGGAGGAAGAAGAGGAAGAGGAATAACTAACTGTTCTAGGTCAGTCCTCAGAAGTGAAACAGCAGACTAAGAAATGTGACCCTCCAGGCTTCCCACCCAGGGGGTCAGGCTCTTTCATGCCCTTCATTAAATCAGCCTTAGGGAGGCATGCACGTGGAGGCCGTTGGGGAGCCCAGTACCTCCCCGGGGCTCCTGGCCCCACAGTGGGCCTGGGTTTCAGCCTGCTCTTCAGCCTCTTCCACAGCATCCTTCAGACTGAGTGTATACTCAGGGTTCCCAAGGGCCTTCCAAGGATATCAAACAAACCAATACCCACAGCCTCAACTTAATGTCCCTTCTACTACTGCTGACCCGTCTTAAGTCACAGGAATCTGCACCTGTGGTCAAGGTCCCCCACGCCCCTCACCCCTTCCCCAGGCTCCTTTGGCAACCACCCTCCTCCACTTCCCAGGGTGGCTATTAGCATGGCACACCACCCCGACAGGAGGGGTGGAGGTGCATCCTTCTGTTAAGGATGAAGCCTGAGTTAGAAATGGATATTTTGGCTCATTTGGGAATTTTCTGCATTCCAGTATATTGAGGAGTGAAACTAGTGGGCATAATGGTGATTTTTATTTATTTATTTTATTTTATTTATTTATTCACTTTTCCCTCCCCTAGTCATTATCAACAAGTGCATCACTCCCTTGGGAAAGGCTGGCTGGAGGAGGTCCAGGGAAGGGGAGGGAGGGATGGACGGGTGGCCCCACTCCTGAGGGCAGGGCAGGCCTGTGCCCTAACCACTGACCTATACAGGTGCAATTTCATTAATACTGACCTATTAACATCTTAACATATTGAAAATAAGATCCGATCTTGCTGATTGCTTTAACAGTAAGGATTGTTTTGGCAACGGGATTGTATGGCCGACCTTTTCCATAAATTAAAGGAGCTGAGTCTGAAGCTCCAAGGTTTTGTTATAGATAAGACAAAAAGCATTTTGCTGGGACCTGCAGATAGCATAAGGGCTATGTCACTGGGCTCCCATGTAGTCGACTGCGGTTCGAGTCCCAGACTCGGTGGCTTAAATTCATGGCGAGCATGTGGGCATGCATGCCCAAGATTCCGAGAGGAGAATGAAGGAGAAGGGATTGTGGCGTGGCTATCCTCCCTGGAGGGTAATTTCTCGCTTTCTATCTCTCTGTCTCTCTCTGTCTTTCTGGTGAGAGCATATACCCTATAGCAAAAATCTCTCTCAAAAGAGAAAAAAAGCATTTTTATCAAGAAATAGGATCAGAACAAAGATATATTGGAATTGCCACTACTTTAATTTTCCTAATATTGAGTCTATCAGATTTGACCAGTGAAAGAAAAACAGGTATATGCCACAATTACATGGTAAGTCTCTTCTGATATACTTTCCGGGAACCAAGAAAGGAAAAGAGTGGCTAAATTTCTCAAGTAAGGTATTTTTAATCCTGTGCTTTCAACAAAACTAAAGAAACACCTAACTGAGTTAACATCTGATAGGTCATTAAAAAACAGATGGACGGGACCATCCGGTGGTGTGATGGTTAAGGCAGCTGGATCCCACATGGCCAACTATGCACCACCCTGGGTGAGTGTGTGCCCCAAATCCCAAGAGCAGAATGGAAGAGAAGGGATTGAGGCATGGCCATCCCCCGGGGGAGCTTTCTCTCTCTGATGAAAGCACGCACACTATAGTAAATTTTAAAAAGATGGATGAAGTTTTGTTAATAGTGACATACCAGTGTTGATTTCTTGGTTGTGACCACGTATGCTGTGGTTAGTGAAAGATGTTAATAACAGGGAAACTAGAGGAGGGGTGTTCAAGAAAACACAGTACTAGCTTTGTAACCCTTCTCTGTCTCCAAAACTATTCTAAAATAAAATGTTTATGAAAAGAAATTAGTAAGAGGTTACTTGATTGAAACCTTTCCCCTTACCATTCAATATATTAGTGAACAGGATGTTCCAGGGACTCATAATGACATAAAAATAGGATGCTGCACTCGGTCTCCTTTTAGCAATAAGTAACACTCATCTAGGATATTTGAACTAATTGCAGAAAAATCTACCCCTACCCATCCCGTTACAAGATGCTTTAATAATAACATTGTACTTTTTCCTTACTAGTTAAAACATACATTTATTGGCTTGATCAACTGTGTATTTTTTTTGGGGGGGGAGAGGTTTTCGCTATAGGGCGCGTGCGCTCGCCAGACAGACAGAGAGAGACATAGAGACAGAAAGCAAGAAATCACCCCCCACAGGGGATGGTCACTCCGCAATCCCTTCTCCTCCACTCTCCTCTAGGGATCTTGGGCACGCACACGTGCCCGGCGTGAGTTTTAAGCCACCGGGTCTGGGACATGAACGGCGGTTGACTCCGGGGGAGTCCAGCGACATAGCCATTATGCTAACTGCTGGTTCCCTCAATTGTGTATTATTAGCAAATGTGATAACTATCCAGTCATGAAGAATCCATATCATTTAATGTTTCTGTGACAGTCACGAGAAAACTTTTTCAAAATAAATCTATATCCGTTACTTTCGGTGCAGAAATCAATAAAATTCTATCAACATTAAAATGTATTATAGTAAGATGAAATTTTGTAGGGCAAGTGAAAAGGAAATAAGAACGAATCATGTAAAACGTCCAACTCGTAAGTTTTTGCTGAATGATGATGTATTGAATCATCACAGTATTTAGCTTTCTTGGGATACATTTAAGCAAGTGATGAAACAGCTTTCTTTCTAAATCATTATTTATAATAGACCAAAAATGTTAACTCTTTGCAGCTATTTATGAACAGTGTATCTGTCGAAGCCCAGCAGGTGGCGTGGTTTGGGGGCTGCACTCCCACGTTGAAGTTCCTGACCCCGTGGCTTGAAACTCACGCCAGGTGTGTGTGTATGCATGCCCAGAATCCTGAGAGGGAAATGGAGGGGAAGGAACTATGCCATGGCTGTTCCCCGGGGGGCTGATTTCTTACTTTCTGCCTCTCTGTCTCTCTCTGGCGAACACATGCACCCTATAGTAAAAATCTTTAAAGAAGTAAATTTTTAAAAAAGTGTTGCTGTCAAATTTTACATGTGTATGATACAGAGATTTAAAAATTCTTTTAGAAGGTATGTACGAAAAAGTTTGAAAAGCACTGCTTCTACTCTACCTGGTATCCCCTGCATAATGAGGTACTCAGTAAATGCTTGGCACCTTCCTCCCAAAGATCCCTGGAGTTCAGGAGGTGAGAAATCCCTCGTTTTGGGGATTTCAGGCATAGGGTGGAGGGAGTCATGAGAGCCCCCCCCTGTGCCCTGATACACATCAGCAGCTACTCAGGCAGCCAGCTTCTAAGGCTGAACTTGCGATATAGCGATGATTTTCAGCGTGGTTTGTAAGAGCTGTTGGCCACACTCACCGCACAGTGGGCAGCTCTGCAGCCCTCCACCCTCAGAGCAGAGGGGCTTCTGCTTAGCTCCAGTCACGGGACATGCAAGTGATGCTGTGTTTGGGTTTGGGGCTCTGCTGGCTCTGTGACCCTAGGAATACTGCTCATCCTGCCTAAACCTTAGAGTCCTCATCTCCAAGACAGAGTGAGAGAAAGACTGAGGGGGGAGAACTCTTCACTAAACAAGTGGGTGAGGGGCCAGCAGATGGCATAGTGGTTAAGGCACTGGATTCCCACATGGTCGACCGTGGTTCTAGTCCCAGACCTGGAGGCTTGAAGCTCATGCCGGGCGCTAGTGTGGGTGTGCCCAAAATCCCTGAGAAGAGAATGGAGGAGAAGGGATTGTTGTAGCATGGCCATCCCTCCTGAGGGGTGATTTCTCGCTTTCTCTCTCTCTCAAGCACTCTTACCCTATAGCAAAAATCTCTCTTAAAAAAAAAAAAGGAGGAACAGACAGGGGACTAACAGATGGTGTGATGGTTATGCCAATGAACTCTTATGTAGTTGACAGAGGTCCTAGTCCCAGACCTGGTAACTTAAAACTCACACTGGGTGCACGTGCATGCCTACCCAAAATCCTGAGAGGAGACTGGAGAAGGGATTGTGGCATGGTCATCCCCATGACTTCTCGCTTTCTGTCTCTCTGTCTCCCTCTGGCAAGCTCACATGCCCTACAGCAAAAATCTCTCCTAAGGAGAAAAAGAAAAAAAAAAGTGGGCAAGAGAGAAAGCAGTACAGCACAGAGACCAGTTTTTCCTTCCTGGTTCTCCACAGCCAGTCTGCTCGACAGAAAACGGTCTCTTCCCTTAAAGGTTCCCATCCAATGGGGACGATGATGGAGGCAGAGGGTCAGGACAGCTGGCCTATGAGATGCTACTGCACTCAAATCACAACAGCCATGCCTGAATTTCAGTCTGTTGTCTGAAATTATTTCCCCTTCCTAATATTTTGATTTTTTTTTTTTTTTGGAGAGATTTTCACTGTAGGGCGTGTGCGCTCGCCAGACAGACAGAGAGAGACATAGAGACAGAAAGCGAGAAATCACCCCCCAGGGGGGATGGTCACGCCACAATCTCTTCTCCTCCATTCTCCTCTCGGGATCTTGGGCATGCACGTACACGCGCCCGGCATGAGTTTTAAGCCACTGGGTCCGGGACACGAACCGAGGTCGACTACGTGGGAGTCCAGCGACATAGCCATTACGCTAACTGCTGGTTCCCCCTAATATTTTGATATTAAAATGCCCTTTCTTAGACCAGCAGATGGTATAGTGGTTACATCGCCGGACACCCACATGGCTGACTGCAGTTCAAGTCCTGGACTCTGGTGGCTGGAGAATCATGCCAGGCGTGTGCGTGTGTGTGTGTGTGTGTGTGTGTGTGTGTGTGTGTGTGTCCACGATCTCGGTAAGAGGACAGGGGAGAAAGGATCATGGTGTGGCCATCCCCCGGGGCCTGATTTCTCACTTTCCCTCTCCTGTCTCTGTCTCTCTCTGGTGAGTGCACACACCCTAAGGCAACAACCTCTAAAAAAAAAAAAAGCCCTTTCTTTTGTGACATAGTGATAATGAATGGTAGAGCCATCTCATATCCTAGCTTGGAGGAAACAGAAGATAACGAGCAGTCTTGTTTGTAATTCTCTAAAATGATTGGCTTTTTAGAATTTTACATGGCTAAAATTCAAAACTCCCAGGTGTTGGACTCTCACTCAGCTTTGTTCTGAGAAAACCTATCCGGTCAGAATCAGCAGGCAGGTGTGGTTAGGACTGCAGAACGGAGTGTCCACAGACTCATGTGAAATCACCGACTTCCGTTTGCCTATCCCGAGTCTCTTTTACGCTGACATTTAAACAGCCTGCATTTCATTGAAAGGCCAACAAAACTTTTAAAGGATGGCAGCTTCTCCAAAGAACCAATAACTTTCTTTGGCATCACTTACCAGAACATTAATCACTTAATTTGCAGCTCAAATGTTTATTTCCCTTAGAAAAGAAAAAGGTACTCTATCAAAATCATGTTGGGCTTTGCCGGGTGGTGAGGAGCAAGCGTCCTTCGTGACCAGGGAGGGCGGTTTTACATGGGGATAAGCTGGGGTGCAGAGTGAAAAATCCTGGCTGAGGAATGGTCCCATAGCCATAGAATGGTTATTAAGGGAACTGGATTCCACAAGGTCAACTATGGTTTGGCCCTGGCAGCTTGGAAAACATGCTAGGGATGAGTCCCAAATCCTGACAGGATGGAGAAATGGAGAAGAGATTATGGTGTGATCACAGCCCATTGGGGGGCATCACTCATTCTCTCTCTCTCTCTCTCTCTCTCTCTCTGTCGAGCACAAGATGAAGAACAAAAAGGAAAAAGAAAATCCTACATGAGATCTTTTTTTAAAATTCAGAATTTGGGCACAACTGTCTTTTAGATATCCCCTAAAGATAATCCTATGATTCTTAGTAAATACTCTGATGGAGATCTTAACCTGGGGTGGGGGCTGGACATAAATGGTTTCCTCTGAATCTCAGATAATTTATCTTACGTGCTTGCAAACCTTATCTTGAGAAGGATTCACAGGTTTCTCCCACTGCCAAAGGTGTCCATATGAGGGACATGTTAGGGACCCCACATTTAAGTCGTGTCTAGTTCTCTCTAGGACCCAGGTTTGCTCCACCTTGAAGCCTACCTGCTGTTCCTCTGCCAGGAGCTCTCTGCTCTTAGTCACTTGAGTGACCCACGCTTCACTTTTTCCTTCCTTCCTTCCTTCCTTCCTCCCTTCCTTCCTTCCTTCCTTCCTTCCTTCCTTCCTTCCTTTCTTTCCATTCAATGACTGTGTATCATTACAGTGTACCAAATGAATTTTCCCACCATGAATACACTGTATATTGATTCAGTCAAAGATATTACCATACATATTATCATCAACAGATAATTTTCCATTTTTGTGTCCCTTAAATGTTTTGCTTTTTTCCCCTTTATTCTCTCCCTCTCCCTCCCCCATTTCCCACCCTCCTCCCACACTGTCTCTAGTATCCACAGTTGCTCTCCATTCCTTTATACCTTCCAGTCTTTCCATTTGTGCCATAGAGTGTAGACATTAGGTATATATTGAATGGGGACATACAACGCCTCTCTTTCATAGTCTGGCTTCTTTCATCCACTTTCTATCAAATGCCAAGATCTCATTGTTTTTATGGCTGATTCCTTACTTCTTAGATCTCTGCTCAGATGGCCCCTCATGAGAGTCGCTCACCTAATGACCTATGCAAATATCATTGTGTCGTCAGGCCTCTTTAGTTTTGCCATAGCACCTACTTCCTCCCACCTTGAGTAATGAACTGCGCCCCTTCCTGAGCACAGACAGAGAGGCAGGGACTCCCTATGCTCTGCTCTATCTCCACTACTGGGAACAGTAACTAGCACAAGTAGACTTGGTAAATGTTGGTCAACCAAATATTCATTCTTCCTTAAACAACCTGGTAGTAAGTGTTAAAAGAATGAGGCAGATTGACACTTCTGAATGGGGCTAAAATGTTCTATACATCAGTAATAACCATCAAAGTTAAAAGCATAATCTGCCTTGTGTTCACTCTGGGTACTTCATCCTGTAGACGCACCTGCACATGAGTGCAAGCACAGACCTGTGCAATGACAGTCACTGTGGTGCTGTTTAACCCAGGGATACAAGAAACCATCTGAAAGGTGATTCATGGGGGACTGGTAACATTGGTTTCACGTAGCGTATGAGTAACCAGCAGTTCTCTGTGCAGAGAGATGGAAAAACTGCCAAGATAATACCAGCAGCAGCTCATATGTCATTATAACATGACATGGGTCTAAGCACTTTACTTGCACCTCCTATTAACCCTTACAACTACCTGCTCTATCTCCATTTTACAGACGAGGAAGCTGAACCCAGAGAAGTTGAGTAACTTGCCAGGATCACACAGCTAGGAAATGGCAGAGCTGAAATACAAAAGCCACCAGGTGGCTGACCCCAGAGCTTGAACTCGACACACTGCCACAACAGTGGGTCGTATGATTTAAATATTTTCTAAAAAGAACAGGTAGGATGAAGAGGAATTTTATCTATATGCTTTTACATGTACAGACTTTCTGAGAGAATTCATAAAACTCATTATGGAGACTGTCCTGGGGAGGAGCCGGGTGGGGACTGTGGCAGGAGTGAGATTTTCTTACTGTGTGCTTTTATATACTGCTCAAGCTTCCCCACATTCTACCTACTCCAAAACACATCACGCACATCGCATGAGGTCACTGAACTGTAAGGCTGGAGTGGACCCTGTCATTTTACGGCATGAAGGTAAACTGAGGCAGAGACTTGCCTGAGGCCACCCAGGTAGGAAGGAAGAACCTGAGGCCACAGCCAGGACTCTGGACTCCCAGCCCCTGCTGGGGTCTGCTGCCTGCTCCAACTACATACCCTGTAGCTGACTCAGCTGTCATAACTGGAGATTTTCAAAACCTTCAAATTACATAGAATTGGGGGGAAAATTATGATTTGGAATTCAAGTGTTGACACTTGAAAAATACCAACTCCCTTGCACTACAAGTGCTTTAGCATGTTACTGGGGCCTTCTCTGCATGTCCCTGGAAAGGTTATTTTCAGAACATTCCACTTAAACCTGGAGATGCGGGGTTCTCTGCTGTTTCTGGGAGCTGACACCACAATTTACATTAAACAAATGTTTTGAAAATTAGCCGTTCACGGTTCCAATTTCAGCTTCCCCCAGGGTTTAATGTTAGCCAAATACTGGTACAGTAAGCAGACAATGTATTTTATTGTGTGGAAGAAAAACAGACCACCATAACAGACTTCCTGCTTTTGTAATCAAGGGAAAAGTTGAGTGTTTGAGTGATTATTGGCATATGGTTATTAGAAACACTGGGTTCCAAATATAGCTACTAGGAGCTGAAGACATACACATATACACACCCTATATTTCAAGTCCAAAAAGAAAGAAACAGAATTCCTAGCATTTGGTAAATTGGAATGTTTAGAAAGGCAGAATGTACTAGAGGGAGACCAGGGTAAGAATACAGCATACAATGAGGCTCAGCCCAGGTTTCCTGCAGACATAGACATCTGAGTGCCAAGCTCCAACCTCCATGGGAAGCGTGTGTGTGTGTGTAGAAGTGTGTAGAAGTGAGCCTAGGCCACACCTGCTGGTCATCAGCACCAAGTGCCGAGGGCCCTGCTCTGTGGGCTGTCCATTGGGCCCATTTTTTTTTGGAAAGTATATAACAGATTTTATTTATTTATAATCAAGTTCTATTGGATAACATAAAGAAATAAGCCCACCCTGGCTGTGAATTTCAACTCCCCTTAACCCGAGTTCTCTGGATCTGACGTTTCTTGTAACATTGAATAAGGGTTGCCTGGGTTCCCTGCCTTCCCTGCCCCTCCTTCCTCCCAACTGGAAATGTTGAAAGGGGGAAAAGAATTCAATCTGTTAATTTTATAGTTAGCAGGACTGCATGTCGGAGCATTCTGTGAAATCCCTATCTGGCTGCGGGCCTCCTCCAGAACTGGTGAGCTAGGTGGAATGCAAGCGTCTGGAAATAACTTACAGGACACTCTTCACTATCCGCTTTCTCTCAAAGAGCTGGGAGTGTTCTGGATCTGGGTGTGGGTGGTGCCTTGGCAAGAGGAATTTAGACTTAGTTTTCAGGGAAGGGTTTGTTTGTACCCGGAAAAGCATGCAAAGAAATGCCAGCAAACAGTATAGTGGTTAAGGCACTAGACTCCCACATGGCTGATAGCGGTTCGAGTCCTGGACTGGTGACTAGAAACACACCAGGCATGTGTGTATGTGTACCCGAAATCCCAGGAGGAGAATGGAGGAGAAGGGATTGCAACGTGGTCATTCTCCTTGGGGGGTGATTTCTCATTTTGTCTCTCACTGTCTCTCTCTGGCAAATACATGTGCCATATGGCAAAGACTTCAACATAAATAAATAAATAAAATGCAGCCTGTTCTGCCTCAACTCAAGAAGGCCCCATGAACAGTGTGGATGGGAGAAGACAGTGAACTGCCATAGAAGGTGACCCATGACTAGGTCAAAGCTGGTCTCTGCCCCAGGCCCCTGCTGGCTCAGAGGACGGACTGGCTGGCAGGATTATAGACTTGGGCTCACCTGCTCACTGCTCCTGGGAAGGTGGCCTCACTACCTCATTTAGGTGAGAGGTTTTGGGCTCAGGTAAAAAGAACTTCCTGACACTGTATCCTTGATCTCACCAGGCATTTTCACGGACTTACTAGCAAGGATCTTACAAAACAGAGAGGTTGCCTTTTGCTAGAAAGAATTTCCTCCTAGTCTGGCTACAGGCCTAAAGGAGGACTCCTTAGAGAACACCTCAGGGCTGCCCCAGGGCTGGGCAGCCTCAAGATTCTATCTTATTAAAGACTAAGGTCTGACTGCACTGGCCCCTGCGGTGACCCTGGAGGGCAGCAGCTGAGAGGCCAGTGCCCAGCAAGGATAGAACAGGAAGGCGTGTTCTGGTTGCCTGTGGCATCCTGCTGCTGCTCAGCCGGGGGACTGCAGCCACTCACAGGCTGGACCTCCTGGGGGAAGGGGGTGCTGCTCTCTCAGCTGTGAGGGCCTGCTTGGGCCTGGCTGGCCTTCCCCACCCATGGCAATACTAGATCAACTGATGAGAGGGTTCCCCAGACAGATAATCAGCTCCTGGGACCTAGCCTTCCACTCAAGTTAGGTCCAGCAGGAAGCGCCCGAACATGGTGCTGTTTTCCTCCTTGACAGAGGTAGCCATTCTAAAGAGCAAACTGACTGGACTGTCCCTGCTGGCACCTGAGCAGGATAAGTGGCTGTGTTAACCCACAGGGCTTCTGCAGCTAAGCACTGGGGCGCATGGGCTGCCGTTCCCTCTGGATAGGGCTGGCACACAGAAGCCCCTTCCCACAGGTGCAATAATGCCCTGGAAGTCTAAGCATGGGGCCCTTCTGACCTGAGGTTACCGCCGCCCCCACACGCCCTGAAAGCCTGTCATCCTTGCCCGCAGGGTTTAGTCCTCCAACTGTGTCCAGACTCTGGGAGACTGTCCCAACGCTGGCCACGCGAGCTGGGCTAGCTTCTCGTGTCTCCTTCCCCTGTAAGTGAACTGAGGGGGGCCCCCTGGCGGCCCCATTTTCTGTATCCCAGCAGCCTCACTCCACATGTCCCTGCCAGGTCACATACCTTGGATTTCCGCGCCCCTTTCTTGCCTCCTGCTTTCTTAGACACGGGCTTCTTCTGGGATGGAGACTTGGCCTTTTTGGCTGGGGGTGGTGTGATGATGGCTTCCAACTTCCCTTTGGAACCTCGCTTCTTCGCTAGCAACTCAGGGTGGATGTTTGGTAGCACCCCTCCACTGGCTATGGTGACTCCTTTTAGCAGCTTGCAGGAAAACCAAAAGAGTAGATGGTGAGCCAGACCACCCTGCTCTGCTGTTCGAGAAGCCAGCCCTGCCCAAGCACAAGCTCATTTCCAGTTGGGACAGCTCCTTCCCCCGTGGCAACTATTAATACAAGGGTGCTGGCAGGACCAGTTCACCACATCGGCAGCGAGTCCTCAGAGTCCTGCACTCCGATGGAATTAGAAGTATCTTCCCTCCAGGGCGAGCCAAACACCTTGCTTCATTCCATCTCCCCCCTGCACATACTTCCAGTAAGGCCTTGAGGAAAAACTACCACGGGAGGCTTGGAAACAGCTCTAGACCAAAATGCACGCTTTCATAACCAGCCAAGTGCCATGCCTCTTGGTCAGGCAGACAGCTCTGCCTCTGCTCAGGTCTGGAGGCTGGGGGAGCCCATACCTGATTTAGCTCCTCGTCATTGGCCACAGCCAGCAGGATGTGCCGGGGAGTGACCCGCCCCTTCTTGTTGTCTCTCGCTGCGTTGCCAGCCAGCTCCAGAATCTCCGCTGTGGGGGAGAGAAGCACATAGGTCACATCAGAACATCACGGGTGCACCCCTGAGAATGTGTTCAGGCAGCAAGCAGCTGCCTGAGGTGGGGCTGCAGGGGTCTTCCTGGCAGTTCTTGGAGCTGAGACATGGAAGTGTTGAATGGCAAAGCTGAGTGGGACCAAGCAGGCCCCTGTGCAAACCCCTTCGTCCTGGAGGTGAAGGAACGGACTGAGAGAGAAGGGGCCAACTGCAGGGCATGCTAAGTAGGTGGAGGGCTGACAGCTGAACCAGTTCAAGTCCCTCTTTCCAGAGAGGGCCACTTTCAGTCAACACTTCAGATGTCAGCAGAGCGACCCTGCAGGGTCAACATTGTGGCCCCTAGGGGTGTGCTATGTCTGCATCTCAAATAATGGGTGATGGTTTACAGGGTGTCAAGGAAGGGTGGCTTGATACGGTGGGGCCTTAATAACTCTTTGTCAGTTGAATCAGTCTTCCATACCCACATGCTTGGATTCAATCCATTAGGTCGTCGAGAAAGTCATGATGTATTTTTCTGTTTTGCCATGCAAAAAGGTGTCATGACTTTCCTGGCGACCCAATAGCTAGGACTGCACGCTTTACAAAATCAGTGCCATTGAAGCGCAAGGCAAACACGCTGGGGAGTGCTGCAGAGTTAAAGTTAGACATAAAGACCAAACTTGGTACGCCGATTCTCAATGGGGTCCCGCTTTTTAAAAAAAGAGCTATAAACGTTGTTTGGGAAACAACTGAGGAGACTCTCCATGAGCGAGAATCTTGTTCCTAGTTATTTCATAATGATGAAGGCTATCCGACACAAGGGGCTTCCTTTGCTTAAGTGCGGCCATGCTACTGCCATTCTGCAGGGAGCAGCTTTGATTATAAGACACACGCTGAAGAAGGAGGGAAGCAGGAGGGTGGGAGTGCCTGGACTTCTGCAACTTAGTCTCAGTTCTGAAACAAAGTCTCCAGAGTACAGCAAATGTGGCAAAATGTGAGCATGGCTAAAAGTAGGTGGATAAGAGTTCCTCTCACAGAGAAATCCTGCAGGGGAACCTAGAGGAGGTTACATGAAGTGTTCATAAGTCAGGCACAGAAAGACAAATACCACGTGCTCTCGCTTATGTGTGGAATCTAAAAAATCAAACTCACAGAAGTGGACAGTAGGCTGGTGGTTACCTGGGGCTGGAGGGTGTGGGGAGGAAACGCTGGTCAAAGGGTACAAATACTCTGTTTCAGTTAGATGAGAAGAGTAACTTTTAGTGATCTAGTAATACTACACATAATGGTGACTATACATATAATGTTTATTTCAATATAACTAAAAGTATATTGGGATTTTGGGCACACGTGCACACACGCCAGGTCTGAGACTCGAACCGTGGTTGGCCATGTGGGAGTCCAGTGCCTCAACCACCACGCCACCTGCTGGCCCCTCTCCTCATTTTCTTAATGAGGTGTGCAGAGTACTTTCCACTCCCCACTTCTGTTGTTCTGCCCATGCCATGGCCCTGCCTATGACATCCTTCTGGGCCACACTAGTGGGCCCAACTCAAGTCTGACTTCTGCCCGGAACTCAAGAATTCTAATGTTCTCGTTATGTGATAAACACTAGGTTTCTCTAGCCAAGTCAGCCCTTGGCATCCTCATGGAATAACTAGCGGAAATCCTAGCTGCACGAAAAAACGTGCACTTAAAATTTACAAAACAGGCTGAGCATTCCCAACCTGAAAGCCCCAAATTGTCATGCTCCAAAGTCTGAAACTTCTTGAGTGTTGCCATGGTGGCACAGTGGAAAATTCCACACCTGACCTGATGGGACAGGCTGCAGTACCAAAATATTGCATAAAGTACCTTCGGGCTATGAGTATAAAGTACACATGAACCATAAATAAATCTTGTGTTTAGACTTGGGTCCTGTCCCTAAGATATCTCATTATGTAAACTTGAAAAAATAATTCCAAAATCTGAACACTTCTGGTTATGTGCATTTCAGATAAGGGATACTCAATGTATATTACACTGTACATAATTTTAAGAGTCCTGATAGAGGAACCCTATGCAGAAATAAGCAACAATAACAAAAAACACTGTTACAGTGTGTCAAGTCCAAAGGTGTTTGGATATCCATAGACATTCTCATTTTGGCAGGGGACAAACAGTCACACTTGAAATAGCAAGTTTCTCCCTAGATCCAAGGCAGGAGTTCATCTACTCCATAATCACCACCCTGGGCTTGGCAGGAGGGGCCCGAGAAGCACCATAAGGTCTTTGCTTCTTGATGTTTGCAGGTGCCAGGGAGATGAACACAGGGCTGCCCCTGACAGTGCTAGAGAGTTCTACAGGATCCTGTACCTGGGCCTTGCACACATGAGTGTCACGAGAGTGAGGCCCAGGAAGGGGGATGGTGAGGCAGCCACTACTTCAAAACAACAACTGGGAAGGGGCTTGCATTGCCCAACTTCATCCACCAAGCAGCTGTCCCTAGTTGTTTCATAATGATGCAGACTATCCGACACAAGGGACTTAATTTTCCTTTTTTTTTTTTTTTTTTTTGGAGAGGTTTTTGCCATAGGGTGCGTGCACTCACCAGACAGACAGAGAGAGAGAGACAGAAAGCGAGAAATCACCCCCCCAGGGGCGATGGCCATGCTGCAATCTCTTCTCCTCCATTCTCCTCTAGGGATCTTGGGCATGCGTGCACATGCGCCTGTTGTGAGTTTTTTAAGCCACTGGGTCCAGGACTTGAAACGCGGTCAACTGTATGGGAGTCCAGCAACATAGCTATTATGCTAACTTCTGGTCCCAGGACTTAATTTTCCTAAGTGTGGTCATGGTATTGCCATTCTGGGAGGGAAGAGCCTTGATCTTATGTTGAAGTACAAAGGTTGAAGTGTCTTGACTTCTGCAACTTATTCTCAATTCTGAAATGAAGTCTCTAGGGTCAAGCAAATGTGGCAAAATGTGAACACTGTCAATGTGGCTGTTCGCTCACAGCCTCAGGACAGTCCTGCTGACCATGAGGGAGGAGGCCCACCTAGCGTTTCACCAAGGCTTCCTAGAATTGATCATGGCAGTGTGTCCCAGCACCCATCGTGGCCAAGTGACCCAGGGCTGGGGGTGCAGAAATACGTGCCTGGCCGGCCCAGTCTAGCCTTCATCAGCCTGTTTTGTGCAACACTTCCAGCCTGCCACAGCCTGAGAGGAAGCCAAGGCAGGAGTTCTGAGCCCAATGAGAATGAAGGCCTTGGGAGTAAGAAGAGGGAAGGAGAGCCAAGTACAGAGGTCCCTGGGCGGGACCCACAGGGCAGGAAGGCCTGAGAGGGCCTCCGGCACCAGAACTGTGACCCATTTTGCTGGCTTCCTGGCCTCCACCATCCTAGTCTTCCCCGCATCTGAAGCCACAGGGAAGCCCCAGGCCTTCAATAGCTGCAGAGCCAGAATATATAATAGGCTGGAAGATGACAATCTTTTGACCATCATGTGCTAAGAATGCTTTACTTGGGCCAGCCAGTGGCATGGTGATTAAGGCATTGGATCCCACATGGCCAAGTATATGGTTTGAGTCTCGGGCCCAGTAACTTGAAAAACACACCAAGCATGTGTGTGTGTGTGTGTATGCCCATAATCTTGAGAAGTAAATGGAGGAGAAGGGATTGGAGCATGGCCACAATCCCTGGGGAGGAGGGAGGGGTTGTGATTTCTCACTTTCTCTCTCTCTTTTTCTCTCCGGCAAGCACATGTGCCCTATAGAAAAGAAATAAGCAACAATAACAAAAAACACTGTTACAGTGTGTCAAGTCCAAAGGTGTTTGGATATCCATAGACATTCTCATTTTGGCAGGGGACAAACAGTCACACTTGAAATAGCAAGTTTCTCCCTAGATCCAAGGCAGGAGTTCATCTACTCCATAATCACCACCCTGGGCTTGGCAGGAGGGGCCCGAGAAGCACCATAAGGTCTTTGCTTCTTGATGTTTGCAGGTGCCAGGGAGATGAACACAGGGCTGCCCCTGACAGTGCTAGAGAGTTCTACAGGATCCTGTACCTGGGCCTTGCACACATGAGTGTCACGAGAGTGAGGCCCAGGAAGGGGGATGGTGAGGCAGCCACTACTTCAAAACAACAACTGGGAAGGGGCTTGCATTGCCCAACTTCATCCACCAAGCAGCTGTCCCTAGTTGTTTCATAATGATGCAGACTATCCGACACAAGGGACTTAATTTTCCTTTTTTTTTTTTTTTTTTTGGAGAGGTTTTTGCCATAGGGTGCGTGCACTCACCAGACAGACAGAGAGAGAGAGACAGAAAGCGAGAAATCACCCCCCCAGGGGCGATGGCCATGCTGCAATCTCTTCTCCTCCATTCTCCTCTAGGGATCTTGGGCATGCTTGCACATGCGCCTGGTGTGAGTTTTTTAAGCCACTGGGTCCAGGACTTGAAACGCGGTCAACTGTATGGGAGTCCAGCAACATAGCTATTATGCTAACTTCTGGTCCCAGGACTTAATTTTCCTAAGTGTGGTCATGGTATTGCCATTCTGGGAGGGAAGAGCCTTGATCTTATGTTGAAGTACAAAGGTTGAAGTGTCTTGACTTCTGCAACTTATTCTCAATTCTGAAATGAAGTCTCTAGGGTCAAGCAAATGTGGCAAAATGTGAACACTGTCAATGTGGCTGTTCGCTCACAGCCTCAGGACAGTCCTGCTGACCATGAGGGAGGAGGCCCACCTAGCGTTTCACCAAGGCTTCCTAGAATTGATCATGGCAGTGTGTCCCAGCACCCATCGTGGCCAAGTGACCCAGGGCTGGGGGTGCAGAAATACGTGCCTGGCCGGCCCAGTCTAGCCTTCATCAGCCTGTTTTGTGCAACACTTCCAGCCTGCCACAGCCTGAGAGGAAGCCAAGGCAGGAGTTCTGAGCCCAATGAGAATGAAGGCCTTGGGAGTAAGAAGAGGGAAGGAGAGCCAAGTACAGAGGTCCCTGGGCGGGACCCACAGGGCAGGAAGGCCTGAGAGGGCCTCCGGCACCAGAACTGTGACCCATTTTGCTGGCTTCCTGGCCTCCACCATCCTAGTCTTCCCCGCATCTGAAGCCACAGGGAAGCCCCAGGCCTTCAATAGCTGCAGAGCCAGAATATATAATAGGCTGGAAGATGACAATCTTTTGACCATCATGTGCTAAGAATGCTTTACTTGGGCCAGCCAGTGGCATGGTGATTAAGGCATTGGATCCCACATGGCCAAGTATATGGTTTGAGTCTCGGGCCCAGTAACTTGAAAAACACACCAAGCATGTGTGTGTGTGTGTGTATGCCCATAATCTTGAGAAGTAAATGGAGGAGAAGGGATTGGAGCATGGCCACAATCCCTGGGGAGGAGGGAGGGGTTGTGATTTCTCACTTTCTCTCTCTCTTTTTCTCTCCGGCAAGCACATGTGCCCTATAGAAAAACTTTAAAAAAAGGATGCTTTACTTATCCCTCCCTCACTAATACACACAAAGAACACACCCACAGTGTGTTGCTGTCTTGCTAAGTCCTAAGCCCATGCCTTTGGCAAGAAAATCACTCAAAAGCAGCTTCTCAGGGAAGTGAAGCCGGTCTCTCAGGTCTCCTTCCTCCTGCCCATCTGTCGGTGGGAGGTCCTCCCCAGGAGAAGGCTTTGGCCATTGGTGGAAGGGTGGCAGACAGAGATGTGGTCTTTTTACTTTCTGCAGAGCTGCCCTAACATTTCTGATGTAGAGGAAATGACCACAGATTATAAGACACTGGTTGGGAACCAGGTAGAGAACTCTGACGTGTGTGGGCCCCTGACTTGGGTGGGAGCAGGCAGTGCGTGAAACAGGAAGGGAAGCAATGGAGGGGCCCCACAGCCAGGACTGAGACATCTAAGCCTCAGGCACCAGAGAGGAAGGGGTTCTCCCCACCGTCCATGAGCTCTCCTTCCCACATCGCGTCCCCACGTTGAAACTGAGTGGTCAATGGTCTGTTTCTCCACTTGGGAAATTTCCAGACTACACTCATGTATTGCTAATATAGCCTGGACCCAGGGGTGTCCAACCAGGTCCACCTGAAAGTGACAGAGCAACTGGGTGAGTGGAGAGGGGCAGGGATGGGAGTACCTGGGCCCCTTGGAGAGAGCTAGGCAGGGGTGTCACTCTGCCTTCTTTACCAAGGAGCCTGCCAATCCAGGACTCCTTCCTTTTTGTAAAACTCCAGCTCATTTTTGATCTGTGGAGGCAAGAAAACTGCTCCAACCTCATACCTCTACTGCCAAAGAGCGGCCTGCAGCCTGATGCAGAGGGAAAGGGGAGCTGCGTCAGGCAGGGAGGACGAGGGGCACAGAGCCATGCTGCGGCCAGTTTAGCAAGAGCTTTATCTTCTGTTTACTCTTGCATTTTTCCAGATGGATAGTTACCATAGTAACCCATCGTCAAGGGACACACAAGACAGAGCACCTTCGAGACACACCTTTTATGAGAAGCCTGTTCCATGCTGCCCCTCCCCTGCATTGCAGCAGGCAAAGGACTGGGACATCTTACAACAGCCAAGAAAAATGGAGGACGCACCCTGACTGCTAACAAAAGCAGAGCCCAGAGCACGGACTCGTCCCTTGCCAAGTATCAGTCCTACCCACCCTTTCATCCTCCGTTCAGTTTCACTGGTAAGGGGCCTTTCCTGGCTAAGGGAAGGCCGCCTGCTGAAAGTGGAGAGGAGAGGTGTGAAGTGCCAGCAGCTCCAGAGCTGGAACAGTTCCCATCTGCTCTCCAGGGCAGGTGCTGTTCAGGGGAGGAGGGGAGAGGGTGAGTGAGTGCTCAGGAATTGGGACCGGGTCCACACCAAAGGAGACATCCTGAAAGTTTCTTCCCGCTAAAGGACCCTCTGCTTTGCAAGTGATGTGGAGGGCAGTCCAGAGGCCTCAGGCTCAGAGCTGAAGGGGAATTCCTGCCACTGCACCCCATGCACATGGGCCAGCCCCACTCCCCATGGCAAGGAAGGCTGCCCCTAAGCCAGACCAGAACCAGCTTCAGTCTCTGCCTCAGTCCAAATGGAGCTCCAGCCTTCCTGTGAGGAAGGGTTTCCTGCACTCAATTTGTTTCAGATTTTGTGCATCTCTCAATTTTTGCCTCTGGCTGGTCTAAGAGAAAAGGGATTCTGAGAAAGAGAACAAGGAAAACACCAGGTTGTCAGATACAAATGCTTTTTTTCCCAGTTTCCAGAGCTCAACCCTTGGATCCTCCCTTGAAGGGAAATTTTCAGGAGCCACAGCCTTGGAGGCTGTAACCCAAACAAATGGAATCCATAAGAAACCACAGGAGGAAACTGGGAAAAGAGCAATTACAGGAGAAGAAACAGACTCTCCTACCAGGCTCTCCACCTCTTGAAGCCAACTCTTTTTGGCCAGTGATAGGCTAATTTTTATTACCAGCGACCAACACTAGACTGGTTTGGAGCCCAAGGGACTGGGGTCAGCTCCGTAGATGGCTGTAAATGTGGCAAGGCTCCCCAGCTATAAACATTGCAAAGGGGACACATTGAATGATGAGCAATTCATTGGTCTCTTGTTTTAAGATGTTTATTTGTTTGTCTTAAGACCTAGTTTACAAAATACTCAAGCATCTTTGGTTCCCACTCTGGGCTGAAACCAGCCTCTGGCAACCAGGGAGTCGCCGGCCCCATCATTTGTAATGGCCTGGATCAGTAATGTGACCGTATTCTCTCTCCTCAGAGTAGTGAGCGCTGCAGGGGCACCCCTGGGCCAAAGGTTCCCCTTTCTCATTGCACATGATCATTTTAAGTCCACATGACAAAATTCCCACAGCCTTGGATAATGGCATGCTTTGGCAGTCTTTCTGACTACAGACCAGCTTTCTGGACGTGAATACCTTTGACAGGTCTACTTTCCAAATTCACCCTGAGACCAAAGGCTTATGGTCTTTTTCTTCCCCTCAAATGTCTTGAACTAAACCGTGTCTGCTGTAGCGAAGCTTTTTGTCTATCTTCCTTTAGGGAGATGAAGTCATGGTTTGCAGAATTAGACTCCTAACAGCTAACAGGTGAGGTGTTGAGGCTGAGCCAAACCCTAAACACAGACCTTGCAATAGGAAAGAGTCGGGGGCTTTTACGGAGCTGTTTGAAGCGTCTCATCTAACAAAAGAAACATTGGAAATAACAACCAGCAATCAAAGAAAAGCAAATGTTCACGTAATCCCAAGGAGAAAACAGATATTTGCTATGAAGCCAACATGACAAGGAATCTGTTTATTGTATTTCGATTCATCAACCTTCCATCAGCAGTTCTTTGAGTTCGGGACTGTTATATTCCATTCCGGAAGGCCTTAACCCAATCAACCCCAATTGGAGGGTGATTGCTAAAAGCTTCCTGTGTCCTGACCACACCACAACCTCCTCTGAGTCCCTCAGTGGCCTGAGTATTTGCAGCCACATCCCAGGATCCCTGCTCTGCATCCCACCTTCTCAGTGGCGAGAGGCAGGATCTGAAGCCTGCTGAGCCCTGAGCTTGGTGCTCTGGGCCACACAGAGCTCCCCAGTGCACCTGTCCCAGGGGCCTCAGAAGAACCAGGGATTCCACAGAGAAAATAAAACCTACAGCAGTCACCAAGGGTGGTATTTTTTGTGCCCAACACAAGACATTTTGTAAGAATGAGTCGCTCTGCTGCTTTTCCTTAGATAGTCCCAAGTGTTGTAGTCAAGGCCCACATCATCAACTTTTCAGGGGTCCCAGGGGTTGTAGAGGGCAGCATTCGACCCAGTCTCCCACCTCCCCACAAGTTTCTGGATAAGACCGAAACACAGCTTAATGTGGGACTCCCCAGAAAGTTCCATTGCCTTTTATATTTCAAAGTAAAAAATGAGCAATTTTAGGGGCCAGCAGGTGGCGTAGTGGTTCAGGGACTGAACCCCCACATGGCTGACCACGTTTGGAGTCTGGACCCGAGAGCTTAAAAGTCACGCAGAGTTGGGACCAGCAGTTAGCGTAATGGCTATGTCGCTGGACTCCCACGTAGTCGACAGCGGTTCGAGTCCCGGACCCGGTGGCTTAAACTCACGCCGGGCGCGTGTGCGTGCGTGCCCAAGATCCAGAGAGGAGAATGGAGGAGAAGGAATTGCGGCGTGGCCATCCCCCCTGGGGGGTGATTTCCTGCTTTCTATCTCTCTGTCTCTCTCTGTCTGTCTGGGAGCGCACGTGCCCAGTATCAAAAACCTCTAAAAAAAAAAAAAAAAAAGTCACGCAGAGCTCATGTGCATGCATGCCCAAAATCCTAAGAGAAGAATGGAGGAGAAGGGACTACGGCATGACCATCTGCCCTGGGGGAGGGTAGTGGTGTGATTTCTCACTTTCTCTCTGTCTCTCTGGTGAGTGCACACAGCCTATAGCAAAAAACCCTCTCTTTAAAAAAAAAAAAAAAGGCAATTTTACATTATATGTATATTAGCAAAAGGGAGTTTTTATGATTCTTAGCAAACATTACCTAATCTAACCCATCCACCTGGCTCAGAGCCCAAACCTCTACCCTGTCAGGAAAGTCTTCCTCCACCTTCCCCGGATCGTTGGTGCTTCTGCCCTCGCTACGTCCTCTGTCTGCAATGGAGGGTGGCAACTATGGATGGCACCGTGCTTAGAGCTCAGGTTTGCCTCAGACAGCCTGGGTGTGGAGCCCAGCTCCCGCACTGAACTGTGGGATGGGGTCAAGCTGCATCTAAGCCTCAGTTCCCAGTCTACAAAAGAGGGGTATGATGGAGCATCCCTATAGTGCAGTGGCTGAGGGCCGTGCATTGGGAACAGGATCCCACATGGCCCATGAGGTTCAAATCCAGGCCCTGACAGCTCGAAAACCACACCGGGCACGGAGAAATGGAGAAAGGAGGAGGAGTGTGGCATGACCATGCCCAGTTGTGGGGGTGCTTTCTCTCTCTCTCTCTCTTTCTCCCTGGTGAGTACATGTGCCCCCTAGCAATTAAAAAAATTAAAAAGGGTATAGAGGTTAACATGCTTCCTTTCTCACTTTCTTTCTTTCTCTCTCTCTCTGGTGAGTGTATGTGCCCTGTAACAAATTAAAATAATAATGATGATGATGATAAAATTAAATAACTCTAAACAAACAAACAGACTTGTGAGAGTTAATGGGTTACCCAGAAAACGCTTAGTATGCTAGGTAAATGAAAGCTATCACTACTGAGGCTACAACTATTCCATTATCAAAAAAAAATTTAAAAAGTACAGAAGGCTAAGAAAACACCTCTTCTCCTCAGTTTCCTCTACAACGCTATGGACAGACGTGTAAGAGAGCCCACAGGAAGAGGCAGCAGAAACCCTGATGTCTCCTCTCCAACGGTTTCCCCTTCACTGTTACACTTAACCGTTTACATATGTTTGAAAAATGCACTTGAACTCGATTAACCTCAGTGCTGCCAGACCTGCTTGATGGAACACAGCACCCAGGGTGGCCCCACAGGCAGTCTCTGCCTTGGGATGGGGTTTGGGACTTTTGTCTGACCCCAGCAGGGTGTGCCATGGTAGGGGCAGGACCAGAGCCAGCTGCTGAGGCAGCAGAAGTCAAGGCTGAATCTGTGGGCAGGGAGCGAGAAGAGGGTGCGGAGAAGGCCCAGAGAAACCTGTTCTAGCCCAAGGGCTGGCTGGCAGCTGGGCAGGGCCCACTGCCCCACCCTTCACTGGCTTTCAAGGACTCCAAATTAATTGACAAGGAAATGGTTAATACATATGTTGCTCGCATATGGAAAACCACAGCCATTTGTTCTTAATGCATCTCAGAAGGGGTGAACAATCAGAGATGTCTGCTGACATGAAGTGATTTGAAGAGTATAATGTGAAGAGGAAGCTCATTTAAAGAGCCTGTCATGGTACCACTTCCCAGATGGACTTTGAAAGGGAAAGGCAAGAACACTGAGCTGCCACCGCGCAGGGAGGGGGCAGTGCCTGTGATTGGCTCACACAAGCACTCGCCCTGAGGGGAGCACCTTGGCCTCTATCATACAAGCGGGGACTCCATCGGAGACACTCTCGACTGCTTTGTGCTATTCGAATTTATCTTCTGCATGTTTTCTTTTCAAAATGGAGAGCAAGACTGAAATGCAGAGGAAACGAGAAGGCGTAGGCCCCTCTGCCCTCCAATGTCCTGTCCCAGCTTCTCACAAAAAGGTTCTGCACATATGGAAACCTGCTAGGTGCTTTTTCATGGCTGCTTTTACCTTCCCTTGTTCACCCATTTGGCCATCTGATGAAGATGTCCCAGTAAGGGCTGGGCACCACTCTGGCCCCTGTGTAGCAGCCACAGGCTCTATTGTTTTTAGAGCAATGTGAGTGTCAGACGGGAAGGACCCCAAGAGGGACCATAGCCCCCGGGGTCTATACCAGCCCAGCCCCTGTCCTGTCTGCCATCTGGATTCCTGACGGTGAGGGTCATTTCGCTAACAGTCTGCCTAAGCTCTGTCACCTAGGATCCCACTTCCCCTTCACTGAGGGACACTGAAGAGCTTGCCCTCCAGTTGCTTCTGTCCACCATCAAGTGATGCAGCCTCCCCATGTGGGGCTGGGCACTGCTCTCCCCTCTCCAAGGCCTGCTGTGGTCCTCATGACAGCCCCCTGCCCCCTCTGACCATGTCAATGCTTTCCCTCAGCACCTCAATGGTCTTACTGCAGCTACGGCCAGGACCTCCCACAGGGACCAAGCTATCTCTCCCCTAGAGCCCAGTACACGCCACTCCGAAGACCATCACCCACCTGGGCTCACAGCCATCTCCCGCCTGCCTGCTCTCACCCCTGTACATGACGACCTGTCCTTTGAGGCCCATCTCAAGGACCCCTGCCCTCCCTGCCCTCCCTGCCCATGCCAGCCCACAAGAACGTCTCTGGCCTCGGGAACCAGCAGTTAGCGTAATGGCTATGTCGCTGGATTCCCACGTAGTCGACCGTGGTTCGCGTCCCGGACCCGGTGGCTTGGAACTCACGCCGGGCGTGTGTGTGTACTTGCCCAAGATCCCGAGAGGAGAATGGAGAAGGGATTGTGGCGTGACCATCCCTCCTGGGGGGTGATTTCTCGCTTTCTGTCTCTATGTCTCTGTCTGTCTGGCGAGCACACGCGCCCTATAGCAAAAACCTCTCAAAAAAAAAAAAAAAAACGAAAAAAAAGAACGTCTCTGGCCTCTGCAAGGCCACACCACGTATACCTTAGCAAGCACCTGTGATTACCTGGATGACTGTGCCCTCAGACACAGCTTCATCAGAGCCAGGAGCCAGTCATGGGGACTGAGCATCAGTCTTCCCAAGGCGGCCTTTGCTGCTTCAAAATGAAGGAAATGCAAAGTGGACTAAGTGCTCCTCCGTCCCAGGTCTCTCCTTAAGCACTGAAGTTTCTACCTCACTCGAGAGCTAGTGGGAAATGCTCTTCTAGAAGTAGTTCACTGTGCAGTGACCTTGGAGAAGTCACTTGAAGTCTGAGCCTCGGTTCCCTCCTGAGTGACACAGGTAGTTTAAGGACTCGGTGAATAAGCAAATGCGAAGCACTCAGACAGCGCCTGGCACACTGAAGTGCTGGGTGTACGGCAGATGCGTTAGCACTGGAAACACTCCACCTTTGCCCAGAACTCCCACCCAACTACTGTCACAACAGCCTACAATCCGGATCTGAAATAGAGACTGCCAGGGCCTGGGGCGGCTAGGTGGGCAAGGGCGGGAAACAGTGCTGTCCAGCGAAGTGCCGTCATTTTCTGAATGAGCAGCAGTATTGACGTCTGCAGTCAATAGCCATATTTACAGAGGCACACAAATGTTAACCAAAGACTATGCAGCCACTAGTCACCACAGGAGCATCAATCAGGGTATCGATGGCAAGGAAATCCATAGATTAGCTGTTTCCAGAAGCCCCGGGCTTGCACATGGCTCTCACTGCTGTGCAGGCAAGAAACGTGAGCTCTGTGAGGAACCAGCCTTCTGAAGATCCATGGAGTTCCCCTACAGCCAGATGGGGGTGACAGCAACTCCATGAGGACATGAGGACCTCAGCATCAGGAGCCACTACAGGCCCCCAGGTGCCAGCTCCAGGGCCAGGGAGCCCATGCTACTAAATAGAAGAGACATTGCTTAAAAAGAAAGGAGGTGGAGAGGGAAGAGAAGGAAGAAAGAGAAAGGGGAGATGGGAGGCCTCCCCTCGTATGGGGTAAGCCAAGCTGAGCTGCCTGGCAGACCCAAGGAGGGCTGAGGTCATCTTGGCAAACAGAACTGGAAGGGGCAGTGGGAAGAGGTGGACAGAGGGGGGCTGACTGTGATTAATACCCTCTGGGCTTGTCTTCTTGCTAGAACTTATTTATAGCTTTGAGGAGTGGCTCCAGCTTTCATGATATTTTACTCTGAGCTGACCAGACACAGAAGCCCTGAGGCAGGGGAAAGAAGCTAAAGGACTATAAACATGTATTGGTTGCTGATATTTTAATAAGGAAGAAACGGAGAGAGACGATACTTGCAGAGTTCCTGCCCACTTCTCCATTCAGTAATAAGGAGCTCTGTTTTATTTTTTAGAAAGATTTTTGCTATAGGGTACATATGCTTGCTGGAGATACAAAGAGAGAGAAAGCAAGAAATCATCCCCCCAGGGAGGATGACCATACCAGATTCTCTTGTCCTTCATTCTCTTCTTGAGATTTTTGGGCACACACACAGGTGTGCCTGGCCTGAGTGCAGGCCTTGGACTGCAGGGTACTAAGTTGGAGTCCAGCGATGTAACCATTACGCCATCTGCTGGTCCCACAAGGAGTTCTTTCAGCAGCTATTCTGGTTATCACAGAAGGAGCCCCGGGTACCTGTAGGACCCCCAGGCCCTGGGACACAGCTATTTTCATCGGCTGGGCAGCTACTAGTTTCCCTGCTTTTCAATGTATAGTGGAGACATCCTCAGTAGATTTTATGGCAGAGCGAGAGAAGAGCCCTAGAAACACTCGCAACGCCTCCTGTTAGCCAGCACCGGCTGCCCTGCCATGGCCCTCTTCAGACAGGGGCAGCCCACTGTGCCCTGGGGTTAATTCTAATTGTGCTTCACTTAGAAATCCAGGGCTCCAGTTCGGCTCTCAGCCTCACTGATTTTCCAGCAACATCTGACAGTACCAACACCTCCTTCTGAAACTCATCATCTTCTAACTGGTCTTACCCTTTACAAACAAAACCATCTACACTAACTGGTCTTACCCTTCACTAACAAAACAATCTATGGTGTAGCTGTGGACCGTAGGGCCTCATGCTGTGAGGGAGGTGGGGGAAGACAGGGTCCAGCCCCACACTCCCTCGTGCAGCCTCGGACATGTCACTAACCAGGGGAACCAGGCATTGCAGTGGGTGGTGGGGATTGAGAATGGAAGTGCAGGGATGTTCTCTCAAGCCCTGGCCTGGTTTCACACATTAAGACAAACGCACAGGAGCCACGCAGGTGGTGTGAACTTTAATGCTTTCATCCCAGAGGAAGGCAGCCCCAGCATGGGCCCAGGATGCAGGCAGGCCTCAAGTCACAGTCACAGTCGAGACTCAAGTGACCGGAGGTATGGAGGGAAGACTAGGAGCAGATCCAACATCCTCACATTCTTTCACCCAAGGTCTTGCCTCACTAAGTCAGCCTCTGCATATTCCATGCACCCATTATTCTCCTCAGTCGCCATTCTTAGCATTTCGTTTTCTAGATTTATTTTGAAATTAAAAAGGGGAAAGGGGCCAGCAGGTGGTGTACTGGTTGGGTCTCTGGGCTCCTACATGGCTGATTGCAAGTCCTGGACCTGGTGGCTTGAAACTCATGCCAGGCACATGCGTGTACATGCCCAGAATTCCAAGAGGAGAGTGGAGAAGAGGTTGTGGCATGGCTGTCCCCGCGGGGGATGATTTTTCGTTTTCTGTTTCCGTCTCTCCAGTGAGCTCATGTGCCCCATAGCAAAAATCTCTCAAAAACAAACAAAAAAAAAAAAAAAAGGAAAAGTAGAATATCTTTAGAAAGGTATGAGAGAATTTCAAAAAGGTCATGGAAAAAATAAAGTTAAAGTATAAATTTATTTATTTTATTGCAAAAATTTTGAAATCCACATATTTTTTCATACTGTGTATTTTCCATGAATTTTTGAAGACCCCTCCATATATAACATATATGGAAGGAACTTATAATAAATAATGTTGATTGTCTCCTAAGATGAAAACTGAATATCCAAAAGAACTGGGAGGGAGTTTTATGTCTCATTGAATAGCTTCTGTATCGTGTGAAGTTTACCGTATGCATCACTTAATAAAGAAAACAATTAAATTCCACAAAAGTAAAAACAAAACAAAACAAAAAAGACAATGAAGAGCAACCAGACATGATATAACAAGACAGACCAATGGAACAGAAAAGTCTAGAAATAGCCCTAATTATATCTAAAAAATCATGTATGATAAAGGCAGCACCTCAGATCACCCAGAAAAAGATGGAATATTCAATTAATTATGTTAGGATAACTGGATAATCATATGGAACAAAATTAAGTTGATCCTTATCTTATACCATATATCAGGATAAATCCCAAATGTATCAAAGTAAAAATGTGGGCTTGGCCATGGTGGTGCATGCCACTAAGATGCTGCTGCTCAGGGGCTAAGGCCACACAGGAGGCCTGAATTTAGTTCCCACCTCAATGGAAACCAGGCAGGGCACAGTGGCATCTGCCCACAGTCCTAGCTAGCCGGAAGACTGGGACAGGAGGGTCCAGAAGAGGTGGGACCTGTCAAAAATCAATCTATCCCCCCACTCTGTTCTTCCCTTCTTCTCTTTGCCTCTTTCACCCTGTACAATTAATTAATAAATAAGGACATTTTTAAAAAACAAAAATAAGGCCAACAGGTGGCATGGTGGTTAAGGCACTGGATCCTGCATGGCTGATTCCTTGGTTTTGAGTCCTGGACCTGTAGGCCTGAAAAATACATTGGGCAAATGTGCATGCTACCCAAAACCCCAAGAGGAGAAGGGACTGCAGCATTGCCATCTCTTCGGGGTATGATTTCTCACTTTCCCTCTCTCTGCCTCTCTCTGGCAAGTGTATACACCCTATAACAACAACAAAAAAGCAAAAATATAAAAAATGAATACATAAAACTACTAGACGAAAGCATGAAGGAATTTGTTTATAACTTTGGAGAAAGACAGGCTTCCTAAATGGTGCTAGAACAAGTCAGCATAGACAAGCAAAGAAAAAAAATGACTCAAAACCCAACAGAAATAGACTCATAAAGACATCATGTAGTAGGATTATTCAGAAAAAGAATATAAAATAACTGTATAAAATACATTTAAAGAAAAAGAAATCTAAAAATGAAAAGAAAACAAGAGATTATAAAGAATGACCACAGAGATTCAAAAAAGAACTAGAAACTAAAATAGCATAACTGAAATTAAAAATTCAGTGACTGAATTAAACAGCAGATAAGACACAGCAGAAAAATTAGTATACTATAGATATACAAAGATAGTTCTAGAAGACAGAACAAAAATAATTATCCGGAAAGTAGTTTAGAAAGACACAAATGAAATTAGCAGCTATGGGAGATCCAATGAAACACTAAAATATGTTTAGTTTCTATTCTATAAGGATAGACTAGAATAGAGACACTGAAGAAATGATGGCTTAAATCTTTACCTGCATCTAAAGAAACTTCCACAAGAGAAAGGGGAAAAAAAGGTCATGTTAAAAAACAAAACCTGGGAGTAGTAGATGGCATAATGGCTATGCTGCTGGACTCCCATGTACTCAATCGCAATTTGAGTCCTGGACCCGGTGGCTTAAACTCATGTGTGAGTGTGCATGCCCAAGATTCTGAGAGGAGGGACCAGCAGTTAGCGTAATGGCTTTGTCGCTGGACTCCCACGTAGTCGACCGTGGTTCGAGTCCTGGACCCAGTGGCTTAAAACTCACGCCGGGCATGTTTGTGTGCGTGCCCAAGATCCCAAGAGGAGAATGGAGGAGAAAGGTTTGCAGTGTGGCCATCCCCCCTGGGGGGGTGATTTCTCGCTTTCTGTCCCTCTGTCTCTCTCTGTCTGTCTGGCGAGTGCATGTGCCCTATAGCAAAAACCTCTCCAAAAAAAGAAAAATAAAAATGATTCCGAGAGGAGAATGGAGAAGAAGGGACTGAGGTGAGGCTATCACCCTGGGGGGTGATTTCTCGCTTTCTGTCTCTGTGTCTTTCTGGCAAGCGCATGCACCCTATAGCAAAAAAAAAAAAAAAATACTTGTCACCAAAAGACTCTCACTAAATAAATTTCTAAAGAATGTACATCAAGAAGGGACCAGCAGTTAGTGCAATGGCTATGTCGCTGGACTCCAACATAGTTGACTACGGTTCGCATCCTGGACCTGGTGGCTTAAAACTCACACCAGGCGTGTGTGCGTGCATGCCCAAGATCCTGAGAAGAGAAGGAGGAGAAGGGATTGTGGTGTGGCCATCCCCCCGGGGGGTGATTTCTCGCTTTCTGTCTCTCTCTGTATGCCTGGCAATCGCACGCGCCCTGTAGCAAAAACCTCTCCAAAAAAAAAAAAAAAAGAATGTACATCAATCAGAAGTAAATTGATTCCAGAAAGATCAGTGCCTAGATGAAAGAAGCGTACTTACTTTTGGTCACATCTTTCTCCTGGTCTGATTCCAGAAATAGGTTTTATGATGTTGTATGCTTATCCATTGGCCCAAGTAAAAACAGAACCCTCAGTATGGAACTTGTCTGCCTGCCTGCAGAGTCTGGTGGCAGAAATAAGTTTCATATTGCCTTTCAATGGAATATCAGAAGAATCAGAGAGGGCAGAAGCCCCATTGCTTCCTTATGCAAATTCTCAATAGTCAAAGATGACTCCTGAGCTAGCTGGTTTCATCATCTCAAGGTGGTGAAGGGGCTCGATTCCAGACCCAAAGGCTTGAAAAACACACCAGGTATGCATGCGTGTGTGCCCAAAATCCTGAGAGGAGAATGGAGGAGAAGGGATTGTGGTGTGTCTGTCACCACTGGGGAGTGATTTCTCACTTCCTTTCTCTATATGTCTCCAGCAAGCACGCATGCACTACAGAAAAAAAACAAAAAACAAAAACAAACAAAAAAAAAATTAAAGAGGTGAAACTCCTTTAACTATTGAGGATTTCTAAGCAACATGGTTTACTTTCAAGAAAGCAGAGAGGTTTTCAACAAATAGTGCTAGAACAACTGGACATCCACATGGAAAGAAAAAAATGGGTACACGAAGACCTTATACTTTTCACAAAAATTAACTCAGAACGGATCAGAGACCATAAAACTCCTAGAAGCTAATGGAGAAGAAAATCTGCATGACCTCAGGTTTGGCAATGACTCTCTGGATACAACACTGAAGGCATAATTCATGAAAGAAACAATGCTAAGTTGGATTTAATTAAAATTTAAAACTTCTCCTCGGAAAATGATACTGCTGGGGACCAGCAGTTAGCATAATGGCTATGTCGCTGGACTCCCACGTACTCGACTGTGGTTCACGTCCGGGACCCGGTGGCTTAAAACTCACGCTGGGCGCGTGTGCATGCATGCCCAAGATCCCAAGAGAATGGAGGAGAAGGGATTGTGGCGTTACCATCCCCCCTGGGGGTGATTTCTCCCTTTCTGTCTCTATGCCTCTCTCTGTCTGTCTGGCAAGTGCACGTGCCCTATAGCAAAAAAAGAAAAAAAGAAAGAAAAGAAAAGAAAATGATACTGCTAAAAGAATGAAAAATCAAGCCACAGATTGGGAAAAAAATACTTGCAAAGACACAGCGAAGACTCTACCTCTTTGATCAAGTGCAGGGGGAAACAGGGCCATTGCTTTATGAAGTGGGCCCAGGTTATTCCTACGCTCTCTGGGACAACACCATGCACTGGAGAAAGGCCTGATAAAGAACTTGACAAAGGAGCCAGCAGGTGGTGTGGTGGGTGGGGTACTGGACTCCTATGTGGCCGATGTGGTTCGAGTCCAGGAGCTAGCAGCTTGAAACTCAGGCTGGGCACATGTGCGTGCATGCCCAGAATCCCAAGAGGAGGATGGAGGAGAAGGGATTGTGGTGTGGCCATCTCCCCTGGTGGTATATTTCTCACTTTCTCTCTGTCTCTGTCTTTGTCTCTCTGGCAAGCACATTTGCCCTATAACAAAATCTTACCAAAAATAAATGGATTTGATAAAAATGCAGTTTCTGAGCCTTATAGCAGATTTATGTGCCTGAGAAGAAGCATGTCCTTCAGGTAGACTGTGCCTCCGCATCTCGAGTAGCTGGTGAAGTACTGGGGAAGTCCAGCCCTTGGTGGCTTCTAGGCTCTAGTCCTGAGCACTGGGATCTGTTAGCTTGTGGGTCATGTGACAGCATCATTGGGGAGATATTGGAGGCACTTAGTGCTGAACTGATTCTCTGTCAGGTACTCTTAGAAAGTTTATCCATATGTAATACTTCTCAGACCAGTCCAGTTGAGAATACTACCCATGTTATCATCAATAGGTAACAGACCATTTCTGTGTCCCACTAATGTCATGCCTATCTATTTGTTCTCTTGCTACCTTTCTCTATATTTTATGTTGGGTAATTTCTTTATTCAAGTCAAATGATATACAGTGATTGTTTAAAAAAGTAGTGAGAATAAATAATAATAATAATAATCTGAAAAAAATGAGGAAAAGCTGTTTGATAGCGATGGTGTGGATAGTAACGTCTTTGTCTTGACTGGTCTACATGGTAATCATGCTGGAAAAAGAAATGTAATACACTGTAAATATATATGTGATTCAATGTAATATAAAAAAGATTATGATAATAATAAATAAAATAAACTAAAAAAGAAAGTTATCTGCCTGGAATAATTTATTCCTGGGAGAATGGAGGAGGATGCACAGTGAACTACACAGGAGCACCTCCTTAATTAGCTCGCGAGCTGCCTTGTATAGGGAGTACAGTAGTGAATTTCTGGGACAAGCTACCAATGAAGATCATCATGAGTATGTGTTAATAATGATAAAAAAAAAGTAATTAAAATCTCTCTCTCATAGAGACATGTGTGTGCACACGAGTTGATTCAGTGGCAGCTGCTCTCTCTGGGTAGTGGGATCTCGAATGACATTAGCTTCGTAATTTTTTCTTTGGCTTTTGCTATAGAGTACATGTAGTCACCAGAGAGAGAGAGAGTGGGGAGGGGTGAGAAGTTGCCCCCCAGGGGCATGGCCATGCCATAATCCCTTCTTCTCCAGTTTCCTCTTGGGATTTTGAGTACACACACACACACACACACACACACACACACACACGCACACACATACGCACACACACATATGGTGTGATTCTCAAGCCATTGGGTCCAGGACACGAACCATGAAGCTGGCCATGTGGGATCCAGCACCTTAACCTCTATGTCACTTGCTGGCCCCTAGCTTTGCAAATTTTTGAGCACAAATTATTTTCATAACCTGCAAAGAGAGCGTTAAGCACCTGGTCAATCAGTTCGCACACGAGAGTTTTAATGGAAATTTCAGTGTTTCCAGCTTTTTTCTAGTTGTGACACCTTGGCTTCTTTGTTTCTCCTCTCCCATGTGTGTGTGTTTTGGTTTTGCTTTTGTTTTTATTTATTTATTTCCTCCTTGAGCAAGAGAGACAGAGGAAGACAGAGAGAGACAGCATATCTAACAGAGTCTGACACTATGACCCACCCCCAGATTTCGGTCCACCCCAGATCATGAAGATATTCAGGGATTACCTTACAGAGCATAGCATTTTACCACTGTGTCACTGTCTGGCCCTTCCCATGTTTGTTTGTTTGTTTGTTTAATTTTTTTTTTTTTAAAAGAGGCTGGCTGGAGCTAGCAGGTGGTGTGGTGGTTAAGACAGCTGGACTCCCACATGGCCAATCACGGTTTGAACCTTGGACCTCGGGTGCACCTTGGACCCAATGGCTTAAAATTCATGCCAGGCACATGTGCGTGTGTGTCCAAAATCCCAGAGGAGAATGAAGGAGAAGGTATTGTGGTATGGCGATCCCTCCTACGTGGTGATTTCTCACTTTCCCTCTCTCTGAATCTCTCTCTCTCTCTCTGGAGAACACACATGCCCTATGGCAAAAAAACTAAATAAAAAAGAAAAATTAAAAAAATACATAAGGCTGGTGACAGGCTTTCAAATACACTAAGTACTAGGGCATGAGACCCAGGGCAGCAAGAATGCCCAAGAAGATGCTAGCATTCAGGTAGTCTGACAGAGAGACAGCCATGCTAACAAAGAAGCAATGTAGGAATTTATAGGCCTTCAAGCACCAAAGAGCTGAGCCTGGCTGTCTTCTTCCTGCTCTATTTTTAGTTGTGTGAGTCCAGGACACATGGGTGTCTCGGTTAGGAAAGCGGTAAAGAGGCTTGGGACTTACTTTCAAGGTAAGTGACGGAGCCAACTGCAGGCCCTGCCTACCCTAAGCTTCCAAGCTTGCAGGGTTCTGTCTTTTCACATCAGAAATGCCAAATGTGATGGATGCTGGCTGACATGAGTATCAGTGTAGCTGGAGGAGCCGCTGACAGGAGAGGGCCTTCTCTGCCTCACTTCCAGAAGCTGGGGGTGGGGCTGGATTGCAGCCCAATGGCTAATGCCAAGGGGATCTACAACATCTGACCCAAGTTAGAGATCAGAAGTCAAAGGAGCTGAAACTTAGGATGTAGACAATCACTGTGTTAGCCAAACCAGATGCAAGGTGTATTTCTAACAACCATTCCTTTTCCTTGGCGTTTTATTGCAGAATGCAGACAGGCACCCGGGCTGGGCCTCAGCCAGTGCATAAAGTGGTCCTAAGATCAGTCAGGGGGCCACTGCTTCTCCCCAGGTCAGGAGCTGGCCCTGTAAACGCCACAGCCGTGAGCCATATACCCGCAGGCAGCTTCACATTCAAGCATCCGCTCTCAGTGGAGGCCGAGTTCCTGTTAGAGGAGTGTGGATTCCGGTCATTGACAAGAGACAGGAGACAGAACCAAGGCCTGAAATGTGGGAGGAGTCAGCCGTGTGGAAAATGGAGGAGGACTGGGGAGATAGGAAAACGCAAACCCTTATGTCTTCATCATTTTGTAGATTGGAACCAAGCAAGAGAAAAAAATGTGTGTGTGTGTGTGCCAGCCACAGTCTTCTCCTACAGGAGGTAGGATACTGTGTCTGTAGGTTTATAAATGAACCAGAGCTTAGCTATCCAAATCAAGTCTGTGCTTATTACAAGGGTGACAACATCAACCTTGAGAACTGGAAGCCAAGCACTTTCCATACTCCTTAATGTCAAGAAACGCTCTGTTGAGTAGATTTGGTTTTTGTAAACAGACTTAATTCACTAGGAGATAAGTAGATAGAATACGGTCGGTGATCAAAATCTGTAACAGGGTTTCTGAACAAAAAAAGAAAGAAAGAAAGAAAGAAAAGAAAAGAAAAGAAAAGGAAAGGAAAGGAAAGGAAGTGTCTCGGTTAGGAAAGCGGTAAAGAGGCTTGGGACTTACTTTCAAGGTAAGTGACGGAGCCAACTGCAGGCCCTGCCTACCCTAAGCTTCCAAGCTTGCAGGGTTCTGTCTTTTCACATCAGAAATGCCAAATGTGATGGATGCTGGCTGACATGAGTATCAGTGTAGCTGGAGGAGCCGCTGACAGGAGAGGGCCTTCTCTGCCTCACTTCCAGAAGCTGGGGGTGGGGCTGGATTGCAGCCCAATGGCTAATGCCAAGGGGATCTACAACATCTGACCCAAGTTAGAGATCAGAAGTCAAAGGAGCTGAAACTTAGGATGTAGACAATCACTGTGTTAGCCAAACCAGATGCAAGGTGTATTTCTAACAACCATTCCTTTTCCTTGGCGTTTTATTGCAGAATGCAGACAGGCACCCGGGCTGGGCCTCAGCCAGTGCATAAAGTGGTCCTAAGATCAGTCAGGGGGCCACTGCTTCTCCCCAGGTCAGGAGCTGGCCCTGTAAACGCCACAGCCGTGAGCCATATACCCGCAGGCAGCTTCACATTCAAGCATCCGCTCTCAGTGGAGGCCGAGTTCCTGTTAGAGGAGTGTGGATTCCGGTCATTGACAAGAGACAGGAGACAGAACCAAGGCCTGAAATGTGGGAGGAGTCAGCCGTGTGGAAAATGGAGGAGGACTGGGGAGATAGGAAAACGCAAACCCTTATGTCTTCATCATTTTGTAGATTGGAACCAAGCAAGAGAAAAAAATGTGTGTGTGTGTGTGCCAGCCACAGTCTTCTCCTACAGGAGGTAGGATACTGTGTCTGTAGGTTTATAAATGAACCAGAGCTTAGCTATCCAAATCAAGTCTGTGCTTATTACAAGGGTGACAACATCAACCTTGAGAACTGGAAGCCAAGCACTTTCCATACTCCTTAATGTCAAGAAACGCTCTGTTGAGTAGATTTGGTTTTTGTAAACAGACTTAATTCACTAGGAGATAAGTAGATAGAATACGGTCGGTGATCAAAATCTGTAACAGGGTTTCTGAACAAAAAAAGAAAGAAAGAAAGAAAGAAAAGAAAAGAAAAGAAAAGGAAAGGAAAGGAAAGGAAAGAAAAGAAAAGAAAAGAAAAGAAAGAACAAAGACATCATCATGACGGCACCAGGTCTGTTCTCTCAGGGGCTGGGTCAAATGCTCCAAGGCACTTCCTTCCAGGACAAATTCCTTCAAGGCCTGTCTTGTATCTCAGTGTCTAGCATAGGACCTGGGGTGTGGTGGGCCTTCCCCGAGTTAGTGATCAACTTAGAATGAAGGAGAGCTTCCCAGGGTGATTGCCTCATTGAAATAGTAAAGCACTCCATTTCCTTGGCCCTGGATAGAGGGAGAAGATCGGCATCCTCTTATCCGTCAGTGAGGCTCTGCACTGCAATGTCGTGATACGCCAGACCTCAGCTCTTTCTTCAAGGTGACTCTATTCTTTCTTCACCTAGCCTTCCTCACAGTGCCACATCTCATAAGCTTACCCCAGGGTCCCCTGGACTGTATCTGCAACGTGTATCAGCCTTAAAAGGTTTGGGGAAGAAAACTTGGGAATCATTAGAGACCATGTTCCCTTCCCTCGAGGATTCGCGGTTTCTCCCGTACGGTAACGGTGCTGGTAGGTCCTACAGCAAAGAACGCTGCTTCCCTTGGGAGTTCCCCAACTGAAACGAGTTCATTTACGGAGGAGCTCCTCGATGTTACGCAGATCTCCATCTCAAGAGGGACTATGAGTCTAGCCGCCCCTATTTCAGCTGCAGAACCCTGGTTCTTGGTGAAGTGCTACTTAAGTTCTGATGATGGATTTTGAGCCATGCTGAGAGTGCTTGGATCCACAACGTAAGCTCAAGTTGCTGGTACGTTTGCTTTTCACTCCTCTACACGCCCCTTGTTCACTCCCACACTGTGGGCCTCACCTACTCCTAACTCATCTTGCTTCCTTCCTGATCTGTGGGCTCATGTCCCCCACATCTATAGAAACTGCAGTGGGGCACAAGCCATGGCACACGTTTCTACGTCACACCTCGTACACGCAAGTACTGTACGAGGCTCAGAGGAGAGGCCCTTAAATTATCATTAAAGAAAAAGGCCTCCAGCTCTTTGGGGGCAAAGACGATGGCTGGGCAGAGGTTGCTCCTGACTGTCTCAGCTTTCCCATGACAACCTTTATTTTATCTAATACTTATTGTTTACTATGAATGAGACCAAATGCTTTGGATGCATTATCGAACCTCGCAGCAACCTCAAAAGGCGGGCCTCCTATAATCCCCTAGGCTAGAAAGCAAGGGCCAGTGGACAGGAGAACAAGGTCAGGCCCAGACAGCCCTGGGGTACCGCACACCTCAAAAAGAGCTCTGTGAAGAGTCCAGCAGGATCCAGAATGGGACACACAGAGATTTGGAGAGGGCGCTGTCTGCTCACCACACTCAAGTGTGTTCCAGATGCTACCTTTTCCTTTTCAGTTCAGCAGATGATTGTACTCTGCTCCCAAGAGGAGAAAAAGATGCCAGCTTCCAGCTGCAGAGCAAGCAGCAAGGCCACACCCCTATCCTCTAGCAGACCCTAAGAGGAGCACTTGTATAGTCTCTGGCCCCTGAGGACATGCTCTTCACAGGGGACTGTGTACTGGCACCAGGGCCACTGGCCTGCAGGGCTGCCACCAGTCTATACCCCTGTGGGTCATTTTGGTCCCAGCTCTGGTCTAACACAAGCCCAGGAGGGGGCACACTCAGCTCTTAGCCAACCTGGAAAATCCTTCACATTCTCCACAACCATGCCAGGAACTCAGGACACAAGGGGCCTTCAATACCAGATAGAAGTGGGTGGCCACGGGCAACCTGAGGCGGGGGGTGATGCAAGCTTTATAAAGAGGGTCAAGTGCACTTGAAACAACCCATGGGGAGGAGGCCTGAAGCTGCCAAGATGTTTTGCAGGTGCCTGGGGAGGCTGAGTGGATTTGGACCAGCTGAAAGGACAACATGTGTGAGTGAGCAGGGACACCTTTCATCACCATCCTAAGAGGAGCAGGCAGCCAGTTGCTGCAGCAGCCAGAACGGAATTCTGGGCACTCCCTTCCTCTCCGGCACCATAACCTTAATGTGGACGTTAGCCACTGGGCACTTACAATGCACGCCATGGAATAAGTACATCACATGTACACCCTCGCTTACCTTCATCATTAACCTGTGATCCTCACTCAACCGATGAGAAAACTGCAGCTCAGAGATGTGTGATGACTTGCCTAAGGCCAGGGCTTACACCCCTGGCCCAAAGGCACCCTCTTAACTGCCAGCTCTAGAACACCGTGGAACCCCAAGACGTCCCTAGAGCTGGTCACCAAGGAGGTGTTAGCTCTCCCCTTCTGAAGCACCTCGCCCTGGTGGGCCCCGCAGCTCGGCAGTCCTGGGAGCAAGCCCTGAGCATCCAGATCCCTCCCCAACTCCTACGAGGGCCTTAGGCAGGAGCCAGGCTCAGCCACTTCCAGTGGGCATCCATGCAGCCCACCCACGGTACTGTGCCTTCTACTGTTTATGCCACCTGCAAGAGTGTGGGCCACACAGAGAATAATACAGCCCTTCATAGGGCATTCAGGTAACAACCAGATAGGCATGGCACCCCGGTTACTGGTTAAGAAGCACCCTCCAAGAAGAAGTGTTTGCCCGCATAGCACAGAGGGTCCTGCAGCATTGCAGCCTTTTTCTTGCCTGGATGTGTCTGTGGGCAGGAGGCTCTGGAAGGGTGTGTTGAGGGGTGGCGGGCAGGTCTAGCATGTAGCCGATGTAGGTCTCAGTGCCAGGCCCATTAGAGCCCTCGAAGGGGTCTGCTGAATGAGTGGAATGTCCCTTGATATGTGCCTGGTGTTTGCACGAGATGTCTGGGCCCTAAGTTACTGGAGGGCTGGTCCTCCAGCTTCTCCCTCTTTCCATATCCCCCCTGCTCTAAACAGCGGGCACCCAGAGGTACAACAAGCACATGTGAGTGGATGGCAGGGCCCCTGGCCCAGCGCTCACAGGACTGGCTGGCACCATCTCCTCCCAGGTCTCAGCTAGGTCTCCTCCTCAGAGAAGCCTCACCTGGCCAGCTCATCTCCAGGGCCCTGTCAGGCCCTCCTTTGGCCGGCTGATGCCTTCTGTGGCCCTCGTCAGTCCACAACCACCTGGCTCGGTGGGTTGTCTCTCTCCACTCTAGACTGTGAGCTCCGTGGCGTGGAGACCACGTCTGCCTGATCTGACAGACTAGCATGGTGCCTGGCAGGCGGCAGGCACTACGTAAGTGGGTGGAATGTGTGAGAAAATGTCTTCGGTGAAACAAGGACCCATCCCTGCCCAGCTGGCTCTCCCAATTGCTATGGAGCCACAGATAAAAATGACATCAGTGAAACAGATCAAGGACCCTCAGGCAGAGGACTGACTCTGAGCCTGGGACAAGGAAAGTCCAGATGAGACTGGAGCATCTTTAGTTGGGAAGCAAGAAAATGCAGAGACTAACGGAGACATTGCGAAAGGTCATGAGAACCTGACTGAAGGTCAACGTGAGATAACCTGAGCATCAGAGTGAACAAGGGCCGGCCCCGTGACCTGCTTGTTAAGGAAGCCATATTTCCCCATGGCCGACCATGCGTTCTCAGCCTTGGCCCTGGAGGCTTGAGAAACACACCACGCATGTGTGCGTAAACGGCCCAAATCCCAACAGGGTGGAGACATGGAGGAGAAGGGCTCGTGGCATGACCACGACCATCGGGCGGGTGCTTTCTCCTCTCTCTCTCTCTCTGGCAAATGTACACACTCTTTGGTAAAGTTTTTAAAAAAATGAGTAATGCCATAAATAGCCCATAACCCAGTTAAAAAAAAATCTATGAGGCAGCATTGACAGTATTTTTTAAAAGTTTTTAAAAGGAAAGGCAGAGAGAAACTCTTCTTTGCAGAAGAATACCAACCAAGAAATGTAGACATGAAAAATGGAAAAAACAATCACTATTTTGTAACCACCAAAGTAACAACAGATTAGGTCCTCAAGGATGCAAGAGCTTCTGGTGAACGACCGTGATACAGGATGTGCAGAAATCCAGCAGAGACCACCTTCGCTGACGGTGCAGACTGCATCACCACGGACAGGACAGACCCACGTCAGAGCCTCCAGCTGCCATGCAGAGGGCTCGCCGTCACTGACGCAGTCCTGCCAGAATGTTTAACCTGAATCTAATCATAGACCAACCCAGGCTGAAGGGCAGTCTGCAAAGCAATTGGCCCAGATGCTTCAGAAATGTCAATGTCATGAAAGATTAAACAAACAAACAAACAAACAAACTAGAGAATTATTCGAGAGTTAAAAAGACTAACAAAACAGGACCACCAAAAGCAATGCATGATATGGAAATGCAACTCGGGGTGAAAAAGAAAACCAAACAAAATGATAAAGAACATTATTGGGACAATAATCAGGAAATTTCCCCATGGAGTATGTAGCATGTAATGGCCAGAAATAACTGGAAACATCCATGTGTAGGTGCGTGCACACACACTAGGTGAGGGAGGATATGGTTAATAACTGGTGAATCTTCGATGTGCTATTTTTATACCTTTTCTGTAGGGTTGAAATATTTCACAATAAAAGAAACACACAAAAACTCCTGCCAGTCCCTGAAGAGCTATCAGACTGTTGATCGGACCCAGTGGTGTCTGTAGTTGAGTCTGTCCCACTCACCTGTCAGGTATTCCAGGACAGCAGCCATGTACACGGGCGCCCCCACTCCGATCCTGTACTTGGGGTGGCCTTTCTTGATGTACCGGAGCATCCGCCCCACGGGGAAGATGACCCCTGCCTTGGCAGACCGGGAGGTCTTAGTGGACTTCTTCTTCCCACCGCGGCTCGACATGGCGGTGGCCCTGCAGGCGGGTCAGGAAGCACACTGTGAAGGAAAGGCACAGCCATCAGGATCGTGGGGGACAGCACAGCTTCCCTTAGGGGCACAAGCCAGTCCCCTGGAGGGCATAGGTCCTGCCAGAGGACACCCTGTCACTGCCCGGCCCTCTGAGCCCAGTCTGTGCACTCCGCTGGAGCAGTTTGGCTCCCAAGACAGCAAGGCTCTCTTCACTTTCCACATCTTTGCACATTTTATACCATGACATCAATTTTATCGGCCACTTCCACTTCAAATGTTACACTGACAATGACTGCTCTTAAGTGCCCTGCCTTTATGTTGCATGATGTAAAAGAAAATGGGATTTTTTGGGGCTACATTCTGTACACTTGTTTCATAATTGCATTTCCATACACTTGAGACTGAGGCTGTTAAATTTGCTGAGGTCTTCGTAAAAGACAGACATGTCACCTGCCCCTAGGATGGAGATGGAAAGCCTGATACCCAGGTTCTTTCATCCTTAACTTATGATCTGTAACCTGTCAGAGGCAAGAACAGCTTCCAGGATAGTGCACCGTACAGCCAGATTGGACTAAGAGGCCCTCTGAACACTTCCAGGCCACTGGGTGGGCCTAACTTCAGTGAAGAGGGAAAGGTGTTTCCCTCCCCTGCTTTATCCCCCTCCAAATAGCCACCCAGCCCAGCAGAAGTCCCTCCTCAACCCTCTTATGAGTCCTTTCCACCCCAACTACACGTGACTGGATCCAGGTCATCACTGCCTTACCCAAGTGGTCACAAACCTCTTCTGAGAAGCTCTCCCCATACTGGCCCCTCTCCTCTAATCGACCTTCTTTCTACTTGCCGGGCAGGACAGTCTTCACATATACGCACACATCTGAAATGCCCTGGCCCTGGTCCAAGAGTTCTCTGTGGCCACCACGATTCCCAAGATAAAATCAGGGCCCTTGACCTGCCAGACAATGACCTAGAAATCTAGGCTGGCACACCTGTCCAGTTCACCTTGTGCCACTGTGGTCTAAACTTGGCCACGAGGAGCCCCGCATGGTCCTGCCCAAGTACCCTCCTATTGCTTTCCCCTTGCTGTTGCACTGGCTGCTCCCTCTTGCCAGGACCTCCTTTATCCCCTGTGCTTGCTCTCTGCCCTCTGCCAAAGCTGCCCTGACTGCCTGGGTCCAGTCATTCCACCCTCTGGGCTCCAGGCATTTCATGCCACAGCAGTGGTGTGTGCACCTGTCCCTCCAATCCAACCATGAGCAGGTGGAAGGCTGCCCCTGACCACACACTTAGTGTAGCACCACCCAGTGAGGTCTCAGTGTTTATCAAAAGCACCCCATTCATTCATGTAGACAGCAGGATTCCTGGGCACTCTGCGGCAGCTATGCTGTCAGACCCAGCAGATTAAGGTGTTTCAAGCCCTGGCTCGGGATAGATGTTGGAAGACGTTAAAGGCCTCTATGATGGGAAGTCTTCATTGTGCCCTGGCAAGGGGTGCCAAGTCCTAATCGCTGACTGAGTGCTAGAGACAAACTCAGGAGTGTCTGAACTTTTCTGAAACAATTAGCTGGCTCTATTTCTTGATATAATAAAGTCCATTTTAACACATTCCCTGCAAACAGGTGCCCATGCGCTCGCTAAGTGAGAAATAGTGTGTGTGTGTGTGTGTGTGTGTGTGTGCCTACACTTTCAGGGAGAGCTGTGTCCCAGTAGTCTTCTGCTTTCCTACAGGTGTGCTTCACAGACCAGCAACTCGATGCCTTTGCATTAAGAGCTTTTAAATCTGACCGTCTCCCCTCTTTCAGCAGGGGAAGCCTGTGGTCTGACGACTGACATCTCAGCCCCTTTCTCACTGGAGCAGATTTCGACTCTGCTCCCCAGCAGCCCTCAGCATATGTGGGAGGCTGCCTCTATAGGAGTGGACAGTGGTCTGCTCCAAAGAGGGGCCACCGGCATTCAGGAACCCGGCAGATCCTAGACACACGTATTCCTTAAAGCCGTCTCTGAGTCTTCTCCTCTGACTCTGGCCAAGAGTCTTGATGTCAACATGCTAGTGACTCGCAGGTCTCTGTCCCAGCGCAGACCTGGCTGCTGAGCCCCAAAGTCTGCTCTGACAGCCTCAGCAAGGGCCTCATGCAGGTCTCATGGGCACCTTGAACTCCTGTCTCAGCCCTACTAGTGGCAACATGATGCAGTGTGTTCCAGGAGTTAACCTGGCTGCTACTTCTCTCCCCACTCCCTGTACCCCTGCATTAGCCAAGCTCTGCCTGAACACCTGCAGAACCTCTCAAGCTTCTCTGACCCTCCCCGTCCTGGCTGAGTTCGGCCCCCTTACTCCTCGCCTAGTCTCCCTAGCACCAGGCTTTCTCCAAGGACACCAGAGGCACCTCTGCCTTTCTAACAGTTCTCCACCACGTGGGGCCCACAACAGCAGCAAACAGCGCCCTCTAACTATTCCTGCAGCACTGCTTCCTGCCACCCCATCTCAGGCCACGCTGGCTTCCTGAGCCGGTCACACTGTATCACTGTTTCTTTTCCTCTTTCAATTTCTTTCCTCTTCCCTCTTTTTCTCTCTCCTTCTCTCTTTCTCTTTTTCAAGTTTATTTCTTCCATGAGTGGGAGAGAGACAGAGAGAGAGAGAGCATCCCTAACAGCGTCTTGATGCCACAATCCACCCCTAGCCTCAGCCAGTCCCAGATCATGGGCACACGTCTCCAGATTTGACCAAGAACTTTCCCGTGCGTGACTGCCCCATAGAGCATCGCGTTTCATCACTGCACCAATGTCTGGCCCCAAGGAACACCTGAGCATGCTCTTTCTCCAGCCTGGTATGCCCTGTACCTTTTTATCAAACGCTGAACTGAGGCTCAGCTGCCCCCTGTGCCATGGAGGCTTCTAAGACTGATAGCCTGGAACCGCTCCCTGCTCCCATGGCATACATCCCGGTGCCTGTCCGTGTGCCCGCCTCCCTAACTCAAGTGAACTGCAAGTGTCTTGATGCCATGGATTATAGTCAACTCATCCCTATGCCCCTGGAAAGGCCTGAGACATCATAGATCCTCCAGTGCCACCCTGCAGGCAGGAGAACACCTTTAGCTGTCATTTTGAGTCAGTCATTTTCCAACAGAGCAGCCTCAAGTCTCCTCCCACCAAGGGGGTTATCTTACAGAAACTCTGTTCTTTGCCCCTCCCAGTGTTTTTCCTGCCCCTCTGACTAGTTCCCGAACTGCAGCCACAACTATGAAAGCATTCTGCCTTAGCTATGCAGTCTCGTGACACCTGGTGATGTGTGGTGGCTTTGGGAAAACCACCTCGGAGCTGTGCAATCTAGACAGGTATCGGGTCCATCCTGCTCTTCAGAGGTCTGTGGGGAGTGGGCCACTGTGGCCTGGCACCAGTGTGGGCACAGAGGGTGGCTGCTGAGTGTCAGGATTAGAAACTACGAGTCCTCATTCTCACCACGGCTCTGCCACCTACTGGTATGAGTCCTTGGGCAAGTGACTAACCTCTCTGGACCCATTTTTCCATCTGCAGCAAGTGGAGATGATGACAGAAAGGACCTCAGAGGACTGATGGGAGAATTGAATCAGAGCATGCATGTGCGGGGTCCGACGCTCACTCTCTGAGTGCTCAGTAAACAGTGGCAGGTCGCGGACATCGCATTGGTGAAGGTATTGCTAGCTCCTGGAACAGGTTAAGTCCCTGCCAATTATTCCTCACTCATGGGAAGTCCATAACGAGGCTTCCGTGATAATGATTCTCCTCCACAGAACAGATCATGGACACACACTTCTCCTACCCTACGGCTCTGATGTGTTCAGTGCAGGATCCTCAGGGCTGACACAGAAGGAAAAGACCACGGCAGATAGCACATGGGGTTTTCAGGGGCCAGACACGTCACTTCTGACCAGGGACCACTAACAAGAATGCAGTAAGGTAGCCACACCAAGTTGCATGAGAGGTTGAGAAATGTGCCATTTACTCAGAAGAAAAGAAGAAAGAGCCAGTCTCTGTCACAGGACAAACCAATTTGAAAGCTGCCCGAGGCCATGGTCTGAGTGACCCATGTCTTGCATTCAGTTGATCTGAGGGCTAGACAGTCCCACTTCGGTCGCAGACAAAGTGTCTTTTTAAGTACTTAGCTTATCTTCAGGGCACTGAAGTTGCTCAGCTGTACTACCTGGTCAAACTGACAAAGAAGTGTCCTTCCTTTTTGGACTCATCGTCCACAGGGCACCACATTCAGTAAGCCAGGAGCCCTCACCCCGTTGAGGGTTCTGCATGCTTTGAAGACAGTGATGGGTCTTCAGGCAACACTGGGCCCATGCATCATCCTATGTTAGCTTGACTGCTTTTTTGGCTGTTATCAACCTAAGAAATGATTCTGTGGCTGTTCCTGGTAGAATCTCTGTGGCTTTTATCTCTGTAACTCCTCCAACTATAAATCACAATAAATATGAACTTGTTTGTAGAACTTCAAAGCTTATCTAAGACGAACTGTTGGAGAGGGGCTGTATGGAGAGATAACCAGGCTTGAGAGGGAACACTGTCTCTGCCCCAAGGCCTCTCAACCACCAAGACGTGACTAGGGTAATGCAATCTGTTCTCATAGCACAGGACCAACCAGAAGGCTAGCGGTGACGCTCCTGTGAGAAAGATGGCCATGGGAACAAGTCGTCCCCACTAGGAAGGGCACTTGGAGCAAGGAAAAGAAGTGCCACGGACTTCCCACACCCCTTCCCACTCTTCCCCAACCAGCCCCTAACAGGCTCCTCACTGAAAACCACCTTCATTCCCACCTCCAGCCGTTACCAGGGCTGAAGGGCTTGCTCAATGTGGAACGCCCTCTCCAGCCCTCTGTCTGGAGTTATCCTGGTTCATGGTCCTTACCCCTGCCCTGGTGAGGCGGGCCCGTCAAGGAGCTCCCTCCTTTACTTTCCTGTGGTGGCTGTGCCTTTTGTCCCTTCCCCCCACCCCCAGTTACAGTCTAGTCTGAGACAGCCTCATGCCCAGACTCCGTCCTTGTGCACAAGACCTGCTGACTCCCAAACAGCTCTCCCTATTTCCAGTGACCAGAGCTCCCCGAGGCTGATTCATTCCCAGTTCTTTCAGTGCACACGCCTGCTGCTGCCCCGAGGGGTTCAGCTAAAAAATGCCTTATAATCTATGTGTGTGCGTGCGTGCATGCACTAAAGAGCACATGTACTCAGAGAGAGACAGAGAGAGAGAGACTAACAAGAATGCAGTAAGGTAGCCACACCAAGTTGCATGAGAGGTTGAGAAATGTGCCATTTACTCAGAAGAAAAGAAGAAAGAGCCAGTCTCTGTCACAGGACAAACCAATTTGAAAGCTGCCCGAGGCCATGGTCTGAGTGACCCATGTCTTGCATTCAGTTGATCTGAGGGCTAGACAGTCCCACTTCGGTCGCAGACAAAGTGTCTTTTTAAGTACTTAGCTTATCTTCAGGGCACTGAAGTTGCTCAGCTGTACTACCTGGTCAAACTGACAAAGAAGTGTCCTTCCTTTTTGGACTCATCGTCCACAGGGCACCACATTCAGTAAGCCAGGAGCCCTCACCCCGTTGAGGGTTCTGCATGCTTTGAAGACAGTGATGGGTCTTCAGGCAACACTGGGCCCATGCATCATCCTATGTTAGCTTGACTGCTTTTTTGGCTGTTATCAACCTAAGAAATGATTCTGTGGCTGTTCCTGGTAGAATCTCTGTGGCTTTTATCTCTGTAACTCCTCCAACTATAAATCACAATAAATATGAACTTGTTTGTAGAACTTCAAAGCTTATCTAAGACGAACTGTTGGAGAGGGGCTGTATGGAGAGATAACCAGGCTTGAGAGGGAACACTGTCTCTGCCCCAAGGCCTCTCAACCACCAAGACGTGACTAGGGTAATGCAATCTGTTCTCATAGCACAGGACCAACCAGAAGGCTAGCGGTGACGCTCCTGTGAGAAAGATGGCCATGGGAACAAGTCGTCCCCACTAGGAAGGGCACTTGGAGCAAGGAAAAGAAGTGCCACGGACTTCCCACACCCCTTCCCACTCTTCCCCAACCAGCCCCTAACAGGCTCCTCACTGAAAACCACCTTCATTCCCACCTCCAGCCGTTACCAGGGCTGAAGGGCTTGCTCAATGTGGAACGCCCTCTCCAGCCCTCTGTCTGGAGTTATCCTGGTTCATGGTCCTTACCCCTGCCCTGGTGAGGCGGGCCCGTCAAGGAGCTCCCTCCTTTACTTTCCTGTGGTGGCTGTGCCTTTTGTCCCTTCCCCCCACCCCCAGTTACAGTCTAGTCTGAGACAGCCTCATGCCCAGACTCCGTCCTTGTGCACAAGACCTGCTGACTCCCAAACAGCTCTCCCTATTTCCAGTGACCAGAGCTCCCCGAGGCTGATTCATTCCCAGTTCTTTCAGTGCACACGCCTGCTGCTGCCCCGAGGGGTTCAGCTAAAAAATGCCTTATAATCTATGTGTGTGCGTGCGTGCATGCACTAAAGAGCACATGTACTCAGAGAGAGACAGAGAGAGAGAGAGAGAGAGAGAGAGGAGAAAGCATCCCCCATGAGGAATAGTCATGCCACAATCCCTTTTCCTCCATCTCTCCTTCCTTTGGGGATTTTGAGCATACACGCACACATGTCTGGCGTGTTTCTCAAGCCACCATGTCCAAGCTTCTAACTGCACAGCTGACCATGTGGAATCCAACTGCCTTCACCCTCAGGCTACTGAGCCGGCCCAGCCTGCCTCTATTCTTTAATATAGCTGATTACTTTTCTCAGTCTCACATAAAGTACTCTAAAAATACAGTTTCCTGCCCTTCCTTCCAATCTGATTGCCACTCGAGATCCTGGTCTTGGGCCCCACGACGATGTACCATCACTGCCTGTTTACTCGTCTGTCCTGCTGGGACGGACCAATCCACTCTGCACACCTCTGCATCTGCAGGCACCCCGCCACCCGGCCTGGCACCTGGCAGACACTCAAATGCTGGCTGGATGGTAGCTGATTAGTTGGTATTTATAGTGGTGGGGGTTCCCTGGACAAAGAAGGCAACATTTCCAAAGGCCACAGGAATCTGAGTTGTGGCTAGTGGGAAACTAGTCAGGGACTTTACTTAGGGCCGCTCATGTCCATGCAAGAGGCCTTATGATTTGGTGACAATTTTTATGACTCCAGCGACTTCTTCCCTTGCCACAAGGCTGGCTCAGTAACACAGACCAGAAAAAAATACTTACCTTCCTCATATCTGTAAGGCACTGGCCCTTGCTAAAGCTGAAACATATAAAACCCTTAAATAATCAGGGCACTCAGGAGACCACTGGAACAGTCAGTCACCACGTCTTTCATTATCTAAGCAATGAATACATATCAACTCCAGAAGAAATACTGGTTGGAACCGCTGGGAAGCTACTAGTCAGAGAGCCCTATCTCCCGCCCTAGAGGATGGGGGAACTGCTGTTGCTGAAGCAGGACTGCCCCATCCATTCCCATCACATGCATTTGTCACCTTCCCATTCACTCCAGTCATGAGGGTAAAGCCAAGACACTTCATTCTGAAGGTTAGGACACTAATCCTGTTTACAGCATTCTCTTCTATTTATGCCTATCACACCAAATGATTAACAGTGTCACTGCTGTCATATCCCCAGAGGCATGCGGATATACTATACAATCACAGCTCACAGAGCTGGGGTTCACAAGCTATGCACTGATTGGCTTGGAACAAAGACCTGTTCTTGTACTCTGGCCAATCAGGAAAAGCATCTCTCTCCATTCATAAATACTAAATGATAAAATGTGCTGGAGTGATTAAAGAACTACAGTCCACCCTCAGTCAATCAACCGATTGCAAACAGAAGCGACAGATCAACTGAGCAAATGAATAAATTCTAAATCATGCATTTTGTTCCGACAGATACATTCTTCCTCACGTTTGGCTCTTTAGTGCCAGGAAAGACAATACCTGAACACAAGTGCCGGTCACTACGAGCAGGAAACAGTCTGTAGGAGGCTAGTCTGGCATTGAAATTCCACAGTTTTGCAAACCCACTCCACGGTGTGCCTCCTGAGCTGTGCTGACATTTTCTTAGCAAGTCACTGTCTGAGTTTTGACAAGGAAACGTCGCTATGTACCTCTCTCTCTTTTAAAGGTTGTGCCAAACTCTAAGAAAACCACTCCAATGAAAAGGCCACCAAGAGAAAAGTGAAAAGTAAGCTTAAGGGATGGACCATGATCAGGTTTAACATATAGAAGCTACTCAATATGGTTTGAATCGATGGGGCATTCTCAAAAAGAAAAGCATGAAAGAAGAAAGAAAGAGATAGACAAACAGACCTGATGGCTGTCTGGATGTCTCTCTCCAGCTCAGAACCCATCAGCAGCTCCTTAGTGTTCTTCAGGTACTAGGTGGTTCCCATCAGGATCCTCTGTAACCTAGCCCGTTTGTCCTCCGAGCCTCACCTGATGCCCTACTAGGATCTAGCCATCCCTAGCCGCTGGCAGTTCCTCACAATCTCTATTCTTTTCTTCTAAGATTTGCACATGTGGTTCCCCGGCCCCAAACACTTGTCCCCACCTGCCCTCCTCTGCCCAGCCAACTCCTACTTGATCTTCCCATGCCAGAAATGGGCTCTGGCTAGGTGCTACCCCTGCTGCAGCTACTGTGGCTTCCTGCATTGCTTTTACAATACATGCTTTTTCATCTTCTCTTCCTAAGGTCAGCTTCCTGGGGCAGGAACTGGGCATTTCTTGATGCTGGCTGGGTCGTCAATGCCTGAACCAGAGCTGAGTCTCAGGAACTAGTTGTTGAAAGACTGCAGGATACTGAGTTGGCAGCTTTGACCAAGCAAACAAACTATACAACTCTTTGGAATGAAGAGCTGATGTGCTCAGGCTCATTCATAAGAGCAGAGACAGGGCCCAGTGTTTTCTGAGCCTACAGAGTGTGGGAAGAACCCATAGGACTGGTCTGGGCCGCCCACACTCCTGCCCCTTCCCACCCATGTTCCAGAATGGGGCTCTGAAAAGCCTGTTACAAGTCCTTGGGGATGCTCACGTAAGAAGTGAAGGCTGCTGCAATTCTGATGAACACCACAGCTAGACTCTTCTTGGGTTTTTCAGCTTGGGATTTTCAGTGTATATTTTTGTTTGTTTAAATACATCTCCTTTAAGTGACTTGTGGCAACATCGGTTCTGAAGATGCATGGGTAGGTCCCAGAATGCATGTACTCTGAGTCTCTCGATGGGGAAGAAATGAGGGTGCTCCTTGGGATCTGTGGTCTCCTGAACCACAAGAAATGGCAGGCAGATGCACCTGACCCTGGCCCGCCTGGTGGGAACCAAGCCAGTCGTAGGGGAGTGTATTAGAACATCCTACGTGAAGTTCCAGACAATTCTCAAACTTAATAGAATGTGAGCCATCCCTTCTTTATTCTAAAGCTACCACCTCAATATGTACTTACCCCTCCTCCCAATTCCTCCGTGCCTTTTCCAAGGAGCCGCCCTTAACAATGGCAACAGATTGAAACAAAGGACAAATTGGTGAGATTTTCTTCTCTCTGTGTCAAGCTAGAGGGGGAAAGAACTTGAAGTCTTAAGACTTTTGTTGTATGTAAGGGGCAAAACAGGTTAAAAACATCCACGAGGCAGCCCCACTCCGGCTGGTTGTGTACACAGTATTAATTCCAGCTGTGGGCAGGAGGTGTCCATTTGAGAGTTTCACAGCACCTCTGACAACAGACGGGTACCTAACGGGAGGTGGATTCTACCTAATTTACAACTTGAGTTTCCCACTCAAACATGAGGCTGTTCAAAACTCCCCAAAGGCTTGCAACAAAGCATTTCCCTCCCTCTTTAACGGTAAAACCTCAAACCACAAAAGTGGAAAAAAAAAAAAAAAAAAAAAAAAAAGGAAGCCGGGCGGGGGGCCCCCCTAATGTTTTT
>NW_006204205.1:661771-662435 GCF_000334495.1 Tupaia belangeri chinensis | reverse complement strand
AAAAGTGGAAAAAAAAAAAAAAAAAAAAGAAGGAAGCTGGTCGGAGTGCCCCTCTAATGTCTATTCGTACATACTGTTTATGGGATCATTAAAATCTTACAAGGACTTCATGGTAATTGTAATTGTTGAATTCTAGGTTTGCTTCAGCTGTTTGTATGGAAGTCTCTCATTTTCAAACTCAGCGGCATTTTCCCTAACACGTTAATCTAAATAGAACCTTTGAAGCAATCTACCGACCAGCTCTGAGAGTGATCCCAGAGTGATCCGTGGTCCCTGCAGGAGTGGGGGAGGGGCGCGCCATCGCGCACACCTGTTGTCAGGTGACACAGCCAGTAGCATCCTGCGCACTCACCTTCCCACTCCACCCCCACGCCGCACCCTCCCAGCGAATCTCCTCCAGGCCGGCCTTCTCCACCCTGCAACCTTCCGGAGTTACCTTTTTTAAAAAAATAACAAAACAAAAAAACAAACCAAAAAACCCTCCAACTACAAGCAAACAAAAGGCCGATCGGAGACCAGCGAGAGCAGCGGGGGTTTCCGTGGTCCCTCCAGCCCATCCTTGGACAACCTCCCACCCCCCACTTGGCCACGGTCCCGCCAACCCCCCTCCCTACGCTCCCAGCAGATCTGAGCCAGACGCCTTCACCACGGCCCCCTGGGGCTC
>NW_006204205.1:647602-661186 GCF_000334495.1 Tupaia belangeri chinensis | reverse complement strand
ACCCTGGATTCCCACAATGCACAGCGCGCCGCTCGTCACATCCCATCCTGTCCCCGCGCGTCCGGCCACCCCTCCCGCGCCACCCGGCGCCCCGGCCTTGACCCTAGCCCCGCGCTCTGTCCGCTGGACGCAGCAGGTCTGTGTCCTGGCTGCACCCAGGCCCCGGCGTCCGGCCGCTGCCCCCAGGTATCCCGCCGGGACGCGAGCCGCTGAGCCCCGGGCCGCCCCGAGCCGCCCCGGGCTGAGTCTTTGGAAAGGGTTGGGCCTTCGGGAGGGACGCTTGTCCTGGGAGCGTCCCAGCCGATGCGTCCGAACGATTCCTATTGTGTGGCTGTCCTGAGCCGGGACTTGCGTCGCCTCCTCCCCGGGAACCTTCCGTTTACTCCGGGAGGGAGACCGAGTGTTGTGCTCGCGATCCCTTTCCCTCCGCGGTCAGCGCGACCCCCGCGCCGCGCAGCCCAGCGGCATTGGGTCCTTCCTGGCTACTCTCCAGCCCTGCCTGCCCCGGGATCTGCTCCTGCACGCCCTGCCCCAGGTGCTCAAAGCCCTCGCCCGGAGTCTAGACCTGCTCTGCGCTTAGGAGTAGCTAGTTCAATTCAGCAAACTTTGGCTAAGACCAGGTCGAGATTGACTCGTATTAACAGCAATTTTTATCGACACACGCACATTTCAGGAACTGCAGGCAGGCGGGGAGGAGGGGCCACCACAGAGCCGGTTCGCTTCCCTAAATTGGCTTCTCGCCTGAAGGCATTAGTGCCCCATCCTGGGGACGTAAGCAGCGGCCTTCCGCTTACACCCCTCCAGCCCGAGCGTGGAGGGGGCCGCGCCTCTACCTCTACCAGGCCGGCGGTATTTGGGTAATAATACACATCCCTCGATAAAATGGGAAGTGCCGCTGCGCGGGACTATACACCTAATCCGATTGCCCAGGCCCTCAGGCTGCAGGAAGGGCAGCGACGGTGACCTCCTCCTCCTCCTCATGCTTGGAAATCCCCCGTGCTTGTGCGTGCGTGCCCCAAACTCCAGGAGAATGGTGGAGAAGGGACTGCAGCGTGGCCACCTCCTGGGAGCGTGATGTCACTTTCCCTCACGGTCTCCAGTGAGCGCAGCCGCCCTAGGGCAAAACCTTAAAAAATAATAATAATAAAAATTAAGTTCCTGTCTTTTATAGAGGAAGGATCCCACGAAGACAAAAGTGCCTAGTGCCCACGGAAGTATAATGCAGCCCTACTCGGTGTCAGTTTCAAGTAAAAACGGTTTCCGTGAACAGCACAGCTATAGTTTAACTCACAGTTTCAATCACACACGTGTTTTCCTGAAGGCTGTCGTTGTCCTATGGCGGAAGTGTTCTGTGCCTGCTTCCCATTTGGTCCCAGAATATTTTCAAGGGTGTGCTGAAGGGTGGAGATTTAATAAACATAATCTTTTGGGCTAGCGGGGAGCGCGTTGGATGAGGCGCTGGATCTCACGTGACTGACTGCACCGTTCCAGTCCTGGACCCAGTGGCTTGAAAATCACCCTGGGAGTATGCACCAGAGTTCCCAATATCCTGAGAAGAGACTGGAGGAGAAGATCGTGGTGTGACCACCCCCATCACAAGAGATGATTTCTCTCTCTCTCTCTCTCTCTCTCTCTCTGGCAAGCGCACACTCCCTATAGCAAAAAAAAAAAATACTGAAAAGAAATACGTAAAACATAATACTTGTTCCTGCTTCATCAAGGACATTCTTAACTGAAATGAGCTGCTTTTTTCCTGCGGGTGCTTGGCGACAGACTCAGTGCTGATCAATACAGTTGATTCCGTTCCTGATTTGGGCTGGTCACTGGTAGTTTTGCACATTATTGTTTTTGCACCATCGGTGCAAAGATCAACACAGTGGAAAGCCAGATTGTGTGTTAGTATTATTATAAAAATAGTTTTGACATTTGGACTCCAGGAAAGGGTCTCAGTGACCTTCAGGGATCTGCAGACCACTTTTTTGTTGTTGTTGTTTGTTTTTGTTTTTTTTTTTGGAGGGGATGGGGTTTCTGTTATTGGGCGCATGCACTTGCCAGACAGACAGAGAGAGACAGAGAGACAGAAGGCGAGAAATCCACCCCGGGGATGGGCACGGCGCAATCCCTTCTCCTCCATTCTCCTCTTGGGATCTTGGGCACACACGCACACGCGCCCGGCGTGAGTTTTAAGCCACCGGGTCCGGGACTCGAATCGCGGTTGACTACATGGGAGTCCAGCGACATAGTCATTACACTAAATGCTGGTCCCAAGACCACGTTTTGAGAACCACGGCTGTACAGTGTCCTGGAATCAGACCTTGGTTTATGTAACCAACTCTTGTTGTTTTGATTTGTTGTCTCTTTTCCAGGTGGCTTCCAACTATTAAAAAGACCTGATAAATAGCCGTGGAGATAGATAGTCACAGATATGCGCAGCTGGCTGTTCAGAAGTGGAATTGCTGGGTTAAAGATCTCAGATTAGAAGCTTTGACACGGGTCACCAAATGGCCCTCCAGAGAATCTGGGACAACACTGGGCCAGTGGAGGAACATTCCCAGCCACCACCACCGCCCCCCCCCACACACACACCAGATTGTTCCTCTGGGCATGCTCCAAGACCTTTGATGATCTGAGAGTCAAACAATGGAGGTGTCACCCTTTCCCTGGGCTTGTCTTACCTCATCTGTGGAAGGGTGGGGAGTGGTCTCCAGTTAGTTCCTAAACTTGTACTTTAATTCCATCCTTTCATGAACTTTCTGAAGTCCCTGGGTGCATTTGTCACCTCTGTGGACTGAAGCCTTCATGCCCCTCTTGAATACTTCGGAGATGGCTTCTCTTCCTTTGATCTGCAATTACACCAACATCCGGGAGGTTCCCCTTGTTTTTAACAACCTCTGTCTCACCTGTTTTTGTTAAGCAGTTAATGCCCTTCTCTAGGGGAAGTACTTAATGAGAGAGAGCTTAGAGGCCAAGGGAAAGGAGTCTAGCACCTTGTACTGTAGGAAAGAGGTTTTTTGTTTGTTTGTTTTCCTGGCAAGAAGCACCTTTTCCCAAGGCCAGTGGGTGGTGTGGAGGTTAAGGTACTGGATCCCATTTGGCGGACTTCATGGTTCTAGTCCTAGACCCAGCGGTTTGAAAACCACGCTGGGTGTGCATGTGTGTTGTCTTGTGTGTGCCTGCCCAGGATCTTGAGAGGAGAAGGGATTATGGGGTGGCCAGATCCCTGGGGAAGGTGGTATCTTATTTTCTTTCTGTCTCTGCAGGCAAGCACACTCATAGCAAAAACTGAAATAAGTAAATAAATATCTTTTCCTCCTGTGGTACCTGCAGAGCAGTGAACTTCAAAGTGTGGTCTGTGCCCACTGGAGGGCCCCTGAGACTTGCATGGGGTCAACACTACCATCACAAAATAGAAATGTTTTATTTGCCTTTTCACTGTGTTGCCATGTCAGTGAGAACCAGGGCATGGCTCCAAACTGTCCTGGGATTCTTTGTATGCATGGCTGATCTCTTCCCCCACTCTGGGGCTTGCCTCTTCTTTTTTCTATCTCTTAATCGTGTCTCTATTTCTCTAAATTATATTTTATTATTATTTTTTAAAATTGAGACAAAGTCTTGCTCTGTCCTGATCCTCCTGCCTCTGCCTCCAGAGTAGCTGGGACTACAGGTGCACACCACTGTGCTGGATTTTAGGGTGGGCCTCCCATGTAGCCTCAGCCAGCCTGGCAGCAGTATCTACCCAGCATACACTACGGGCTGGGCCATTGTTTGAAATGTTGCTGAGAGGAGTATGGATTTACATACACACAGCCCCAAGAAGTCTCCTTGTAACTTCCTTGTAACTTTGCCTACTTCCTCCCAATAGTAATGTTTGGTAAAAGGATAGTACAGGAATTGACATTGACACAGAGTCACTATTGTAGCAATAGTGATGCAAATTGACTATTTTTTTTGGGGGGGGTGGGGAGAGGTTTTTGATACAATCTCCATACAATCCACTACAATCTCCATACAAAATACAATGTTATTTAGATTTCTCCAGGTTTATTGTTTGTGTGTGTATTAAGTTGCATTTAATGTTATTGCTTGTGCAGACTTATGTATCTACCACCACAACGAGATATTAAAAGGGGGCCAGCAGGTGGTGTGGTGGTTGGGACACTGGCTGCCCACATGGCTGACCACGGTTCGATTCCTGGATCTGGTGGCTTGAAAATTATGCCAGGCACGTGTACATGTGTGCCCAAAATTCCAAGAGGAGATTGATGGAGAAGGGATTGTGGCATGGCTGTCCCCTTGAGGGGGTGATTTCTCACTTTCCCTCTCTCTCTCTGGTTAGTGCATGCACCCTATGACAAAAACTTTATAAAAAAATACAAAGTTACATAGATAGAAACAGACAGCATGTAACCTTTGGCCTTTTTTTTTTTCACTTAGCATAATTACACAGAGGTTTTGGCAACCTGTAATAAAGTCGGTAACTGATTTTTTTTTTAATTGCTGAGTAATACTTCAAAGCCTGTGTGTTCTACAGTTTGCGTAACTTATTCACTCATCAGAGGACATCTGCGAGGATTTCAGTTATTGTAAAACTCCCTTAAACGTTCATGTATATAGGCTCTTGTGTAAATAAAAGTTTTTATTTCTCTGAGCTAAATGCCCAAGAACGCCATGGCTGGGTCATCATATGGTAACTGCGTATGTAGTTTGATAAGAAACCGCCAGACTATTTCCCAGAGGGGCCATATCTCTGTGTCTTGCTTCTCCTGCTTCAGCCTTTCAAGTAGCTCCAATCACAGCCACACACTACCACGTCTGGCTCTTTCAGACAGTCTCCTAATGTTGCCCAGGCCAGACGTGGGCTCAGGATGTTTCTGCCTCAACCTCCCCAAGCTGTTGCAATTCCAGGTTCACACCAGTGCTTGCCTGGCCTTACGGTTGGAGCAGGAATTAAACCCAGGCTGCCCATGTGGCCCAGCCTACACAGCATGTTACAGCTCATGCCATCTAGGCTGGGCCTTGGCCCTAGCTTCTTACATTCCCACAAGCAGTGTCAGAGTGCTCTGGTTTCTCTGCAGTCTTATCACCACTTGGTGTTATTACTATTTTTTTTTTAGCTATATGACAGATGCGTCATGATAATATCGTGCGGTTTTAATTTGCATTCCTTAATGGCTAATGATGGAAATATTTTTATGTGATTCTTTGCCACCTGCATCACCTAGTGTCGTTGTTGGATTGTGAGCTCTTCCTATATTATATAGATAACAGAAGGAATTGCGACTAGACCACTCTCCATGGGGGTGGGTGCTTTCTTCTCTCCCTCTTCTTTCTCTCTGTCCCTGGTAAGCATATGTGCCCTCTAGCAAATAAAAAAAACAAAACACAAGATCCGTTCACTTTACACTATGTAAATTACACTTCAATTTAAGTAGGAAAGAAAGGAAGACAACAACAACAAATTAAAAAGCTATCAGGGCCCAGTGAGGGTGGCACACAACTGGCACTGAGCTTGGGAGGCTGCATGGGGAGCCCCAGGCCACAAGCCTGAACATGCCAGTGTGCTTTCACTTGCCCGTGGTTCTAGCTACCTGTCCAAAATACCTATCTCTGTCTCTTTTTCCCTTTCTCTCTCCATTTCTCACATAAATGAAGCAAATTAAAAATAATTTATCTTTCACATTCAAGTCTACAATACATTTGGAATTAAAACTATGTTACTATAGGGACCAGCAGGTGCTATGGTGGTTAAGGTGCTGGACACTCCCACATGGCCAACCATGGTTCGAGTCCTGGAACTGGTGGCTTACTTTCTACCTTTCTTTCTCTCTGTCTGTCTCTGGTCAAATTAAAATAAATGGATGAATAAATAAAATTAAATAAATAATTATTTTAAAAAGAATCAGCATTATAAATGCTATAAAACTATGATACAATATAGATGGGGGTCAAGATTTCATTTGCCTCAGGACCAGCAGTGAGCATAATGGTTATGTCGCTGAACTCCCATGTAGTAGACTGCAGTCCAAAAAAAAAAAAAGATACCATTTGCCTCAATTGTTCCATCTCCAGTTAGTGAAAAGTTATAAACTTATCCTTTTCTTATTACACTATAGTGGCACTGTTGCCACCAGTTAACTGACTTGATTCATGACTTTCTTTTTTTCTTTTTTTAGAGAAGTTTTTGCTCTAAGGCGCATGCGCTCGCCAGAAAGAGAGAGACAGAGAGACAGAAAGCGAGAAATCCCCCCCCCAGCGGGAATGGCCATGCCGCAATCCCTTCTTCTCCACTCTCCTCTCGGGATCTTGGGCACACACACACATGCGCCCGGCGTGAGTTTAAGCCACTGGATCCAGGACTCGAACTGCTGTTGACTACACTGGGAGTCCAGCGACATAGCCATTATGCCAACTGTTGGCCCCCATTTGTGACTTTCTTTCTAGGCTATTTGTTTCAGTCTTCTTGAGCTTCTTTAATATACCATAGACTGGGGGCTTCAATAGCAAATTTACTCCTCACTTCAGGAGGTGGGAAATCCAAGATCGTGTCAGATGGTCCTATTTCTGGTGAGGGCTCTCTTTTTGGCTGACAGATGACTGCCTTCTCACTATGTCTCCGCCCCCCCCCCCATAGTAGAGAGGGAGAAAAAGGGGGAGAGAGCGTGAAAGAGAGATCAGGTGTCTCTCCTGTCAAGTACTAATCCCATCAATCTCCACCTTCTGCTGTCATCCAAACTTCAGCTCATAGACTATTTTGGAAGTACACGTTTGATTTTTAGGCACTTGGAAATTTTGTCATTTACTTCTAGTTTAATTCTCTTGTGCTCAGAAAATATACGTACTATAAATGGTTGCAAACATTTGAAATTTGTTGAGATTCTTTTTGGTTCAGCATGTGGGCTTGTTTTGTTAAAACTTAATACCCACTTGCAAATAATATGAATTCCATCATTGCTGGGTGCATTAATTGTATTTTTCAGATTTTCAATGTTCTTACTGATTTTTTGTCTAATTATTCTATCACATATTGAGAATGATATTATGAAAGTTTTTTAATTACTATATGTCGATTTCACTTGTTCTGTCAATTTTGGCTTTATCTATACTAAAGCCTTACCAGTACTTATATACAGATTAGAACTGTGTCATATTGCTGGTGATCTGGTCCATTTATCTTGAAATTTTCCTCTTCTGATTTGATAAGGCTTCTTAAAATCTATTTGGCCTGATATAAGGTTGTTACATTAGCTTTCTTTTAGGCTTTATAGAATATATTTTTCTAATCCTTTGTTTTAAAATCTTTGGGTCCTTATGTAGAAGACATGCTTCTTACAGTTGAATTAATATCCATTATGGCAACATTTGATTTCAAATTGACCTACTTTATTTTAAAAAATAGTTATTTAATAAAATTAATTATTTAATTATTATTACTTAATTTGCTATTGGGCACATCTTCTCACTACAGAGAGAGAGAGAGAGAGAGAGATAGGGAAAGTGAAAAAGCAAGCCTCCAGGTCCAGAACTTGAACCGCAGGCAGCCATGTGGGAGTCCAACCCCTTAACCACCATGCCACTTTCTGGCCTCTGATTCTCTGAAGGATTTTATGTAGAATTTGCAGTATAGCTACATGAAATACTCTATATAATTCACCAGTGAAATAATTTTAGTCGAGAGGTGTGTGCGTGTGTGTGTGTGTGTGTGTGCACATGTGTGTGTGTGTGCACGTGTGTGTGAAGGGTATTGATAGCAAACTCTACCTCTTTGGCAGATATAGAGTAGTTAGATTGAAAATTCGTTTTTGGGTCTTTCTCTTTTTTTTTAACTACTTTCTTAATCATAGAGAAATATACATCACATAAAAAATTACCATTTTAGGGGCTGGCAGGTGGCATGGTAGTTAAGAGTGCTGAACTCCTACATGGCCGGCTGTGGTTTGAATCCCAGGCCTGGCAGCTCACTTTCTCATCACTTTCCCTTTCTTCCTCCCCCCACCCCATCCCTTTCTGGTCAAATTAAAATAAACAAACAAATAAATAAAATTAAATAAAATAATTATTTTAAAAAGATGACCATTTTAATAATTTTTAATTGTTGGACCAGTCAAGTGGCCTGGTGGTTAAGACAGCTGGTTCCCACATGGACGACAGCATGGTTCAAGTCCCAGACTAAGCAGCTTGAAAAACACACCTGGCATGTGCATGTGTGCCCAAAGTGTCTGAGAAGAGTATGGAAGAGAAGGGATTGTGGTGTGTCCCTCCCTCCTGGGGGAATGATTTCTCACTTTCCCTCTCTCTTTTTCCTGTCTCTTCTCAGTGAATGAATGTACAAAACTAAAGTAATAATAATAGTAAAATTTTTAAGGTGTAGTTTTGTGGCACTAAGCGCACTTACATTGCTGTGCAACCATCACTACTGTCTATCTCGGCAACTTTTCCAGCTTCCCAGAGGGAAACTCTGTGCCCATTAGCATTGGCTCCTGGCCCCGCCACCTCCTCACACACCCTGGCAACCGCCATCCTACTTTCTGCACCAATGAAAATCTGGCCACAGAGACATACATTTCAAATACGTAAATCTCATCTAAGTTATCAGATTTATTTGTATAAAGTTATTTATGATATTCCCATTTCCTCTTTGAATATAAGAACTATACCAATATTGTCTTTTATCTTCCAGAAATTGATAACTGTATTTTCTCTCCCTTTTGCTCTTCATCTTTCTGGCTAGGGATTTATCAATTTTGTAAGTCTTCTCAGAGATCCAACTTTTACCTTCATTAATTTTCTCTACTTGGTGTTTTCTATTCTGCTGATCTTTTGTTATCTTTATTATCTTTTCTACCTACTTTGGTTTTGCTTGTATTTTTTCCTAGTTTCCTAAAGTAGATACTTAGATGACTTATTTTAAGATCTTCCTCCTTGTAAAATATAAACAAAGTATTAGGCATGGTGGTTAAGGTGCTGGATACCCACATGGCTGACCACAGTTCAAGTCCTGGACCCAGTGGCTTGAAAATCCTGTGGGGTGCATGTGCATGTGTGCCCAGAAACCTGAGAGGAAAGTGGAGAAGGGTGGCTGCATGGCCACCACCAGCCCCCCACACACTGGGGGGGATTTCACTTTCTTTTCACTCTGTCTCTATCTTTGCTGAGCGTGTGTGTGCCCTATGGCAAATTATACACACACACACACACACACACACACACACACACACATACATACATACACACAAAGTGTTTTAGCTTTTGGAACTTCAAGTACATGTCACAAGTATGGTTTTTAATTTAATTTAATTTAATTTTTATGTTTAGTTGCCGGAGGGCATGTGTGCTTGTCAGAGAGAGGAAAGGGAGAGAGAGAAACCCCCAACTGGTTGAGGTCACATTGCAATCTCTTCTCCTCCATTTCTCCATCTTATCAGGACTTGGGGCATGCACCAGCTCAGAGTGTTTTCCTAGCTGCTGGGGCCAGAATGCAAACCATGGTCAGCCGTATGGGATCTGGCTCACTGAATCTCTAAGCTAAAGGGCTGGCCCTCGTATGTACTTTAAACCACTAAACTATCTGATATTCTATTGCATTGTCTCTGAATTTCTGTTCATTTTAAACATTCTTTTCTCTATCTCTTTTGATGAGTAAGTTCTATTGCTTTATCTTGAATTTTACTGACCCCTTATTTCTGCCATCACCAATCTGCTGTCAAGCATATCCAATGCATTCTAAAATTTCAATGATTGTACTATCAAGATCCAAAATATTCATCTACCTTTTTTTCATTATTTCCTTTTTCTCCACTGAGATTCTCCATTCATATGTTTATAATCTTCTTTACATTTATTTATTTATTTTAGGTTTTTGCCATAGGGTGCATGTGCTTACTAGAGAGGAGAGAGACAAAGGGAGATAGAAAGAGGGAAAGTGAGAAATTACCCCCTAGGAGGGATGGCCATGTTGCAATCCTGTTTGGGGCTTGAACCTCAGTTGGCTATGTAGGTACTCAGCCTCCTTAAACACCATGCCATCTGCTGGCCCCTCTTCTTTAAATTCTCAAGTTTATTTATAATAGTTAAAGACTTTGTCTACTATTTGTTGAGACTAGCAGTTAGCATAACGGCTATGTCGCTGGACTCCCATGTAGTCGACTGTGGTTTGAGTCCCGGACCTGGTGGCTTAAACTCACACTGGGCGCATGTGCGTGCGTGCCCAAGATCCTGAGAGGAGAATGAAGAAGAAGGGATTGCAGCATGGCCACCCCCTCTGGGGGGTGATTTCTTGTTTTCTGTCTCTCTGTCTCTCTCTCTGTCTGTCTGGTGAGCGCGTGTGCCCTATAGCAAAAACCTCTCCAAAAAAAGAAGAAAAAAAAAGACTTTGTCTACTATTTGCAACATCTGCATTATCTTAGAATTTGTTTCTGGAAATTATTATTTTTCTTCTGTGTAGGTCATATTTTTCTGTTTCTTTCTAGGTTTATTATTTTTTGATTGAATAGTGGATAATATAAATAGCATTTTGTAGAGACTCAATTCTGTTATATTCCCCCAAAGAATAATTTTTGTTCTGTAAAGCAGTTAATTTAGCTGGATTCAAACCCCGTACTCTTCTCTCCTAGGCTAGACAGCAACTGAAATCTGTTTACTTCTTTCAGATTTTGACTGTTACTTTTTTTCCCCCTCTTTTATGGAGTCCTCTAGGGATTCTCTATCCATGTACAGGTTGCCAGTCAACCAAGGACTCATTTAATTGATTTTCTTTACAATTCATTTAATTTTATTTATTACTATTACTATTATTTTAATTCACTAGAGAGGGACGGAAAGAGAGGGAATGAGAAAGCAAGCCACCAGGTCTGGGACTCAAACTGTGGTTGGCTATTTAGGAAGCCAGTGCCTTCACTACCACACCACCTGCTGGCCCCAACTTGGAGTTAATTTTATATATGCAGATTTTGGAACTCATCCTTTCTGGATAGTCCTGTCTTGAAGCCTCTGCCCCTAACTTTCTGGGTATTTTTACCAGCCCTGAACACTGTGTAGGGTAACCAGCTGTCCTGATTTGCCTGGTGGTGTGCCAGTTCTAGCTCAGATAGCCTGTCCTGGGCGAGCTGGGAAGATGGGTCACGCCAGTTCTGAGAGAACAGAAGTCCGTGGGTGCTATTGCTTCCTCCCGCTTGCACCAGGTGGACTAAACCCATCATTCATCAGTTCCAGGTCTTCTGTCCAAGGCAGGCTTCCTTCTAGTTTCTCTCTGTTTAGACACTTTCAATACCTTCAAATAATTACATTTTAAAACTTGTCTCAATTTAAAAGATTGTTATCTGCAAGAGGGTTAGTCTGACCGGAAGCCAGAAACTCTCATGTTAATTTTCGGCAAGAGTATTTTTACTGAGTATAGTATTTTTTTGCTTGGCATTTATTTATTTATTTTTAAAGCATTTCAAAGCTGTAACTTTATTGTCTTCAGGGTTTTATTTGTGTTAATACTTCATCTCTCCATTTTACTGATACTCTTTGGAGAATGGCAGATAGATTCCCGAGGTCTACTTTCTCATGATTTCTCTTTCTTTTGTTTTCAAGTTCATGTGTCTCTGCGTGGTTTTCTTTGTATTTGTCTTGTGTGGGTTTTACTCAATTTCTTGAGTCTGTGGTTTGATGTCTTTCATAAGGCTTGTACTGTCCTTTGCTATGATTTCTGCCAATAGTACTTCTGCTTCTTTCTCCCTCTTCTTTCTTTACCTTTAGTTAGACACATGCTAGGCTTTTTGACTGTATTTGGGTTTCTGGCCATTGGTCCTGCTTTCCCCCAGCTCCGTTCTTTTTCTTTCTGTGACACAGCTTGGGTATTTTCTATTCATCTGTCTTCTAATTCATCCATCCTCTCTTCTGCTTTCTCACTTTAGGTTCCTCCAGAAGTGGACCCTAAAATGGGATTTGAGAGCAACTCATTTATTTCAAGTGTGGCCCCAGAAAACGTCAGCAATGGAATAGGGAAGTGAGACAAGGAAGCAAAGACAGCCAAGAAAGGGTACATTGTCAGGCATGTTCCCCCTGAGATGACTAGACCTTTATTTTGCTTCGTAATGCTGGGACCCAGTGTAGAAAACACGCTGAGTTTGCCCATCTGAGGGATGAGGAAACTGAGACGTTTACTGACCAGCTTCCGTCAGCCATTGACTGAGGGCTGCTCCCAGGAGACAGTAATCTGCTAGCTTTTCTGGCCTACCATGGCTATGCATGGGCAGAGTGACTTTGGCACCCAGAGAATGCCATCACAGCCCGGTCCCCATGCACTGCAGGGCTATGGGACCCTGATCAGGTCACTGGTAGACCTGGCTCCAGCTGGGCCTTACACCACGCAGACGTCAAGTTCGATGTCCTTTACCTCAGGTTTGCTCCTGCTCCATGCTGTGGCCCTCCAGAGTTCTCACTCAGATGCTGTGGTGTCTTTTCTGTCCCAGCACTCAGAGATTGTGGGAACTCTTCCCTCTGCTTTTGAGAGGTTTAGGTTTAAAATTTTAGCCTCTTACCCTGTGTACTTTCAGAGTTTTGCTATAGTGCTGAAGGGGGAAAACAATCATGTATTCGAGCCTCTCCAAATATCCCTAGGCTGGTTTCTCAGTCCCACAGCAGCAGCCTTGTCCAGGGGCCAGGTCTGGATTGTTGGCCTCTAGGTGCGTATGCCCAGATTGTTAATACCACTAGGCCTGGGGAATGGGAGATTGTCCTGTCAATTCCTGACTTTCCCAGAGCTTTGCATTTTAACTCATCTCTCATTCTTTGAGCAGATTTTTGTCTACTAAGCATCTTGAGACTACTAAAAATTGTATTCAGTTTTCCCAAGACTTGGGACTAATTATTCGTCCTCCTCACCTGTGTAGTTGGGGAGCTCAGCTAAGGTCTTGGGAAGGAAACCAGCCATGTGTTTGAGACCCTTCAAGTCTCCAGTTATATCACTCCAGCCCCATGTGACTTCCTGAAATGCCACAGGATTCTCTGTCCTGGTAGCCTGCTCTGCCAAGGCTTGGTCCAGATTCTCAGATGATGGGTGACCAGCACCCAGGATCTACAAATACGCTGAGGATAAATGCAGATCTTCAGCTGACCCTAAAAGGCTCTCTTCTCAACAGAATTTTACTTCTAATCTTCCTAACTCTGAGTTCTCTGATGCTTTTGAATATATTATTTTTTTTTGAGAGGTTTTTGCTATAGGGCACATGTGCTCGTCAGAGAGACAGAGAGAGACAGAGAGACAAAAAGTGAGAAATTACCAGGGGGATGACCACGACACAATCCCTTCTCCTCCATTCTCCTCTTGGGATCTTGGGTATACATGCACACACATGCACCCAGTGTGAGTTTAAGCCACTGGGTCCGGGACTCGAACCACAGTCGACTACATGGGAGTCCAGCAACATAGCCATTATGCTAACTGCTGGTCCCTAATATGTGATTTTCATGCATTGTCTGGTGTTTCTAGGTTGTTTCAATGAGAACACTGTCTTGCTAAAAATGATTTCATCTATCTGGAAATGGAACTCTTTGAGTTGAATTTGCCTTTGTAATTCTAACTTCCTGGAAATACATGCT
>NW_006204205.1:634528-647578 GCF_000334495.1 Tupaia belangeri chinensis | reverse complement strand
TATTCCAGGTGTGCATTCTTCCTTTTAGTCCAGGTTTACTGCTTCCCACAAGTTTTAGTATGATGTTATTTTCATTATTATTTAGTTTCTCTTTTCCATTGTGATTTCGTCTTTGACCTGTGGTTTACTTAGAAGTACATTGCTTAATTTCAAAACATTTGTGGATTTTCTAGTAATTTTATTGTTATTGATTTCGAGCTTGATTCCACTTTGGGTAAAGAATATATTCTGTTTGATGTCAGTTCTTAGAAGTCTGTTGAAATTTGCTTTATGGCTAGCATATGTTGGCAAAGGTTCATATACACTTGAAAAGAAACATAGCATAAATTTATGCATTCACTGTTGGGAAGAGGTATTCAATGTACATTTATTAGGTCAGTTTCTATTGCACTGTTCAAGTCTTCTAAACCCTTACTGATTTATTTTGTTTGTTATCTTAGGTACTGAGAGAAATCAAAGTAAACTCTCTGAGTAAAATCTCTCACTATAGTTGATTCATCTCTTTACTTTTTATTATTTTTTAAAAGAGTTTTGCCATAGGGTACATGCACTTACCAGAGAGAGACAGTGAGAGGGAAAGTGAGAAATCATCTCTATGGAGGGGATGTACCTGCCACAATCCCTTTTTCCCCATTCTCCTCTCAGGACTTTGGACGTGCACACACATGAGCCTGGTGTGAGCTTCAAGCCACCAGGTTCAAGATTCAAACCATGATCAGATATGTGGGAGTCCAGTGCTTTAACCACTATACCACCTGCTGGTTTTGTCTCTTTATTTTCTTAGTTCTGTCAAATTTTCTTTTTATATTTATATTAGAATGTAATGTAATGTAGCTTCTGTTATGAAGTGCATAGTAATTTGGAATTGTTCTGTATTTGTGGTAGATTGATCCTTTCAACATGCATTATTCCTGCTTGTCTCTATAATGCATTGTTTTGAAGTCCCCTTAAATACAATGTTAGAATTGAATGTTTTTCCATCTCATTTTTTTATAATTGTGTATTTTTATAGTCAAAGTATATATTTAAAGCAGCGTTTGGTTGTTGCTGTTATTATTTTAAAATCGAGCTTTAGACTTTCAGTTGAAATATTTTCATCTGTAGTTAGTGTTATGACTGATATTTGAGTTTAAACATAATAACTTACTATTTATTTTCTATTTGCCCTACCTCTTTCATATTCCATATCCTTTCTCACTCTTTCATATCAAGTACTTTTATCATTCTATTTTTCTTCTCTATTAATTGTTAGTTACATATCAGTTACTATTACAACATACATTCTCGACTTATTAAAATCTAATATAATTGACTGTTTTTATAATTTCTCATATAATGCAAATTTTTTTTTTTTGCTTGTTTTAGAGATATTTTTGCTATAGGGCACATGTGCTTGTCAGAGTGACAAAGAGAGACAGAAAGCGAGAAATCCCCGCCCCCAGAGGGGATGACCACACCACAATTCCTTCTCCTCCATTTTCTTCTCAGGATTTTGGGCACGCACGCACACACAGTGTAAGTTTGAAGTGGCTGGATCCAGGATTTGAACTATGATTTACTACGTGGGAGTCAAACAACTTAACCATGACGCCATCTGCTGGTCCCTTGCAAGGATGTTAGAAAATCCTGTTTACCCCCCTTTTGAGCTGTTATTGACTCTTTAAATGATATGCGTATGATAGCATAATTATATAGTTATATGTGCCTATATTAATATTTACTACATATTAGTTAATTATAAATGATATTAAATATAAATATAAATTTATAATCCCACCAGACATGATTAATGATGCTTTCAATCATGAAAGTTCATTTGGATTGATCTACTTTTTTTTTTAATAAAAAATTGGCTTTAGAGGGCTGGCAGATGCTGTGGTGGTTAGGAGCCCTGGACTCCCACATGGCTAACTGCAGTTCGAGTCCCAGATCTGGTGGCTTACTTTCACACTTTCCTTCTCTCTCTCTTTCTCTCTCTCTCTCTCTGTCCCCCTCTGGTCAAATTAAAGTAAGTAAATGAATCAATAAAGTTAAATAAATTACCTTTTTTATTTAGAAAATTGGTTTTAGAATCGTGTTAGATTTATGGGAATGTTGCAGAGGTAGTGTAGTGAGTTCCCTGAATCTTGTAGCCCATTTCCCCTATGAACAACCTACATTATTGGGGGGCGTCGTAACAACCAAGGAACAGACACTGCTACGAACTCCTACTTAAGCTCCACACTTTACGACATGTCATTAGTTCCCCTGATGTTCTCTCCTGCACGTTTCTGATGTAATACCGCATCGTATCTGGTCCTCATTCTCCTAGCCTTCTCTGACCTGACATTTATAGGCCTCCCTTGTTTTTGATGGCCTTGGGAGTTCTGAGGAGGACTTGTGTTTTGCAGAATTTCCCACAGTTTGGGTTTGTCTGAGGTTTTTCTCACGGTTAGAGGAAGAAGAGCGCAGGGTTCTGCCCTGACTGACCCCGGGGTTTATTGACTCAGCGTTATCTGGACACACAGTGTGCCCAGAAGTGTCTGGGTTTTGCTCCAGCTTCTGTACTCGGCGTTGTGGAGGATGTGGGCTGTGTCCACCTGGGGGCTGCCGAAGGGATTAGGGTACAATCCAGAGACAGGGAATTAGCTCTCGGTGGAGGTAACTTTTACCCTAGGGGGTAAGAGATGACAGGCAGTGGCAGGTGAACTCCCAGCCTGGATGCTCTGGGAAAGATTGTTGGAAGACAGGGTAGCCCTTCCCCTGAACTGGGCGATGGGCCGCGCTGACCCATAAGCAGGGGATCCACTTCCTGACGTTCGCTCTCCCCTCCCTGCTCACCTTCCTTCCTCACTCCAGCTTCCCTGCAACTCCACTTCCCCATCAAGTGTCAGCATGAAGCCTGTGGGCTCTGCCCTCTAGGAAACTTGGGCTCAGCCTCTGTTATCCCTAGGCTAAAGGTACGTGTGCTTGTCAGACATGCCACTCTGACTGATGCTGGCACTCCAATGTGTGCACCTGCGTCCACATGAAAAGGAAGAACTGAGCCAACGTTTATGGAGAGGGGTGGGAGGGGACACCAGAGTGGTGGGAGGGTCCCTGAGTTAGTACATCGAGGGAAGTTTCTTTGTCATTTGCCCCCCACTTTCAATGACAATTGTCAAAACTTTTGTTCAACTTCTCAGCGGTGACTTTTTTGCTGCAAGAGTCAGCTTTTCAACCAAAAAAAAAAAAAAAAAAAAAAAAAAAATTGCTAAATACACCAACAAAAGCAATGCGTATCATATGTGATTTTTAAAAGCCAATCGTATGGTGGGACCAGCATATAGCATAAAGGTTACATTGTTGGACTCCCACATGGCCGACTGCTACTCGAGTCCTGGATCCAGAGTCTTTAAACTCACGCCAGGCACATGTGGGTGCATGCCCAAAATCCCAAGAGAAGGGAGGAGAAGGAATTATGGTGTTGCCATCTCCCCCCGTGGATTATTTCTCACTTTCTGTCTCTCTGTCTCTGTCTCTCCAGTGAGCATACAAACCTTATAGCAAAAAAAAAAAAAAAAAAAAAAAGTAAATTGAAAAATATCTCAACTAGAAAAGAGATAACAAATAAGAAGTTACTTCTAAAAGTTTGTGGAAAAATTAAAGTATGGATTTCGGGGACCAAAAAGTGGAAAGCTTTGGATAGTTTTTGTTTTTCATAATATGAATTTTCCATGAACCTTTAAAACAGACATCTTTCATGAACCTTTTGAAGACCTGTGCTATTAGGTTCAGATTCCTGGGCTCCCCTTCCCTCTTAACTCTTGCTTCTATATATTATTGATTTCTCTTTGATGCCATCATATCTATGAAATAATATGTATTTTTTCTTTTCTAGTTATTTTCAGTTAGGTGCTTGGTCTGGGGAAAAAAGCTGAGTTTCCATTCTAGGAAGTAGAACTCAACAACTCTTGGTTTTAATAGGAAACCACAGGGTAACGCTGGAGAAACTGCTATTTTTTCTCTTTTTTTAGAGATTTTTGCTATAGGGCATGTACGCTCGCAGGAGAGACAGAGAGACAGGAAGTGAGAAATCTCTCTCTCTCTCTCTCTCACACACACACACACACACACACACACACCCCAGGAGGAGGCCCACAACTTCAATCCCTTCTCTATTCTCCTCTGGATTTGGGGCACAAAAACTCACATGCCCAGCGTGAATTTCAAGCTTCTGGGTCTGGGACTCAAACCTTAGTCAGCCATGTGGGAGTCCAGCGCCTTAACCACTATGCCACCTGCTGGCCCGAAAATTGCTGTTTTTCTTACAGGTTCTTGCAGGTCCTAGGTCCAACAAAGAATTAAAGGGGGTTCTTACTCTGCAGACACCTCTCCTATTCTTTTTTATCCCATTATGTCTTCATTTCTTAACAGCGCCACACATTTGGGTGTTTTGGTGGGAGGCAGCATTAGCACAGCCTTTCCTTGCCTGGGTCACTGACCTTCCAGCTGGGGAATTTTTATACCAGCGGGACAAACACAGCAGGGTTAGCCCTGCCAGGTGGATGGGGGTGGGGGCAGGGGTAAAAGAAACTTCCCTCACGGTCCCTCATCCCAATACCCAGGGACCTCTCCACAATTCCCATGCCTGCCTCCTGCTCCTTGCCATAAAGGGTGACTCCGTTTCTTCCTTTGGTGCTGGTGTGGCTGCTGTGCGTCGGTCACTACAGAGCATCGCCCTCTGGTGGCTCAGCGCTGTTAGCCCCTGTGTTGCCTGGGCCCAGAGGGCTGCTGCTCTCCGCCCTGTGTTAACACCAGTGGAGACAGAATAATTAAGGACCGCCAACTCCTGGCTGATAACAAGGAGTCTTTCCTTCTTGCTCTGCTGCCCTATGCCCTGGGAAACCTGTGAATTGTCTGAGAGGTCTGCAAAAGGTTTATGGAAAATACATATTATGAAAAAACTATTGCACGGATTTCACACTTTTTTGGGCACCAATATAAACTTGCGTTCTTATTCCATGTCTCCACCAATGTTTTAAGGTCCCTATATTTGTTAGAACTCTTTCTGACTTAAGAAGCAATAGGTAACCGGCAAGAGGCCACTCGTAGTTTCTTAGATTAAAAAAAAAAGAGAAAAGGAAAGAAGAGAAAAGAAAAGAAAAACCACTTTGCATCCAGTTCTAGATTGAAAAGGTGAGATGATTTGGAGAATAGAATTTGCCTAATTTCAAAATGGCTCTTGTATTACTCAGGGTCTGCTACCTAATGCCACAAATCCTCTGGGTATTTCAGTGCTTTACATAATAAAGCTTGCTTCTTGCCTGTGCTACTTTCCATCACAGATCTTCCCGGTCAGGCAACTCTTCCATGTGACTCTTCTCCATGTGATGTCGCAGGGGCCCAGCCTCCTTCCCTCTTACGGCTCTGCCTTCCTCTGAAGTCCCAGAGAACTTCACATGTACCCAACAGGTTAGAGTATGTAATCAAGGGTTATGAATCAGGTTTGGAATTTGCATCCATTACTTCTGTTCCTGGCCAAAATTCAGCCATATGGCTGCTCTACCTGAAGGGAGGATGGGAAATGTAGTCCAACTGGTTGCTGGGGGGGAAGAGGTAATTAGTTTGTGAACAGCTATCAGATCTCTGCCACAGGTCTCATTCCTGCGTGTGTTTCTACCTTCTGAAGGAAAAGTAAAGGAAGTGTCTTGAGACCAGCAGATAGAGTAAAGGTTACGTTGCTGGACTCTCACATGGCTGAGCGTGGTTCAAGTCCCAGACCCGATGGCTTAAAAGTCATGCTGGGCATGTGTGCATGTGTGCCCAAAATTCCGAGAGGAGAATGGAGGAGAAGGGACTGTGGTGTGGCTATCCCCCCGGGAGTGATTTTTCACTTTCTGTCTCACTGTCTCTCCAGTCCATGTGACTCTTCTCCATGTGATGTCGCAGGGGCCCAGCCTCCTTCCCTCTTACGGCTCTGCCTTCCTCTGAAGTCCCAGAGAACTTCACATGTACCCAACAGGTTAGAGTATGTAATCAAGGGTTATGAATCAGGTTTGGAATTTGCATCCATTACTTCTGTTCCTGGCCAAAATTCAGCCATATGGCTGCTCTACCTGAAGGGAGGATGGGAAATGTAGTCCAACTGGTTGCTGGGGGGGAAGAGGTAATTAGTTTGTGAACAGCTATCAGATCTCTGCCACAGGTCTCATTCCTGCGTGTGTTTCTACCTTCTGAAGGAAAAGTAAAGGAAGTGTCTTGAGACCAGCAGATAGAGTAAAGGTTACGTTGCTGGACTCTCACATGGCTGAGCGTGGTTCAAGTCCCAGACCCGATGGCTTAAAAGTCATGCTGGGCATGTGTGCATGTGTGCCCAAAATTCCGAGAGGAGAATGGAGGAGAAGGGACTGTGGTGTGGCTATCCCCCCGGGAGTGATTTTTCACTTTCTGTCTCACTGTCTCTCCAGTGAGCGCACACACCCTATAGCAAAAATCTCATAGAAAAAAAGAAAAAGAGAAGAGAAATGTCTCAGCATTTGCTAAAGAGCCTGAAAACTCTCTTGGCCCTTTCATCACCTCAGTTTACTCCCCTCAATTGATAGCAGTACTGGACAGTTTTTTCAGTCTCTTAGGACAAGAAGGAAGATACTTTTTCATTAAAACATAAAATCCAGTTCTGATTCTGGGGAGAAGTCTAATTATTTTACGTTGTTTTTAAATAAGCTTTTTCTTGAAGCATGACCTAATACAGAAAAATGGGAAAATAGAAGTAAATACTCATCTCAGTGAATTTTCACAAGGTCAATGGAACCGAGTAGCCATCACCCAGCTCAAGAAACAGAGCATCACCTGCCTCAGAAGCTACAGAAAGGAAGGCTGGTTGGGGGAATTTTTGGTGATGAGGGTAGGGCTCAGGGAGCACCAGTTTTGGGCACATCATTTGGGCTATAAATACCTCTCTCTTAAACACTAGTTCTGGGGTTAGCCCTGTAGTGTCGTGGTTAAAGGAGACAGATTCCACATGGCTGACTGCGATTGGAATCTTGCCTGGTGGCTTGAGAAACATGCTGGGTGCACATGCAGATGTGGACAAAATCCTGACAGGGTGGGAAAATAGAGGAGAAGACATTTGGGCATAACCATGTCCCATTGGGAGTTGTTTTTTTTCCCTTTCTTTCTCTCTCTGGCAGGTGCAGGTGCCCTCTGGCAATGAAGAAAAATAAATAAATAAATAATAAATAAATAAATAAATAAGAGCACCAAAGCTGAAGAGAGGATGAAGACAGAGGCGCAGGTTGTGCCCTTCTCTGATCCAGCCATTGGAATTACTTTGGGCAAGTACTTTCTCTTTGTGAATCTCTGCTTCTCCGTGTGTACACTGAGGAGGTTGGACTAGGAAGTCATTAGATTTCTCAAGCTGGAACAACATGATTTGGGGACTTGCCCCAGATTCAGTAGGGTCGGGGAGCAATGGAAGAGATCATATGGACATGGAAGGAATCACCAGTGCAGAGAATTGTCCTGATCCCAAGTGGGTCCCAGGCATGCAGGAGCCAAGAATCTGTATCCTGGAATGAGGATTTAGAGGGGAACTGGATTGCTCTAAGCTAAATCCAAACTAGTTAAATTTATTTTTTTCTCACCACTTTTTACCCCCTCCCCCCAGTACTGGAACAATTCATTTCTCACAATTGCCAGAGTCATTATCTCTGTAAAATTCAGAATAGTCTTTGGGCAATTCAACCTGAGATGTAATAATAACCATCCAGTGTAATTACAACTAAAAGGAATGCTTAGAATATGAAGACTGATTTTTTTTTCCTCCTAAATTCCCCAGAAAGCACTGGGTAAAAACAAGTTTTAGAGTCCTACAAATAATGGCTCCACTACCAACTAACTAGGCCACCGTAAGCGAGAGACTGAACTGAAAAACGGAGGTGCAAGGCACTCTTAGTCTCAATTCCACCCTCTTTCTTTGGACAGCCTGAAAAGCTTTCCAGACTCCCTTGCAGCTAGGGTTCTGGCAGGAAGTGAGTCCTAGTGGTCCATTGTCGCTGTGGGAAGGGTAGAAGGTGGAGCTCAGGGGGGCCTTCTTCCCCCATGGAGGTTCCTGGTTGTGCTGAGTTTAGATGAAGCCAGGAAGATGGTCCCCAACCCCAAGGGTGAGAGAATCAGTTGTGACAGAGGTGACGGTGGCAGCTACAGCAGTCCCCTAATGTCTCAGCTATGTGAGGCTCCCTTGTATTCTACCGTTCATTGTCACTCACATTGTATGCTTCTCCAGACTTTTCTACAATCTTATAAGTAGGTGGTTCCTTGTGAAAATCCTCTTTTGCTCAAAACGCAGTCATTTCCTTTAATCCGTAGGGGATAGTTCTAAGACCTCCAGTGGATGCTTGAAACGATGGATAGCACCAAACCCTACATTTACTATGTTTTTCCCTTTACATACACACCTAAGATAAAGTTTAATTTGTAAATTAGGCATAGTAAGAGATTAACAATAATAAAATCATAGCACTTTTTTTTTCTTCAGCTTTTCATTGGGAAGAGTTTTATGTTGTTTAGAAGATATTTTGAATAACTTAACCTGATTTATGGGCTCGCTTAATATTCCTTTCTCCCATTCCTTTTGTCCTTCATTTTAAAGAACTGTTTGCTTCTCCTATTTATTTTTTAGGTGATTAAAAAAAAAAAGACTTGTGCAATACATTTTAAGGTGAAATTTAGTAGGTTTTTGTTTTCTGATTAATTAGAGCATTTAATTTAATTTTCTTCTGATTGATTTGTTGACTATTTGCTAAAGACTAGTTCTTTAAGCTATGCCATATGATGAATCCCAATGGCAGGACCTCATTGTTTACTGAGCTTTTACTTTTTTAGAGAGATTTTTGTTACAGAGTGCTTGTACTTCCCTTAGACACAGAGAGAGAAACAGAGAGAGAGAGAGAGAGAGAGAGTACGAAATCACCCCCTGAGGGGATGGCCATGCCACAATCCCTTCTCCTCCATCCTCTCAGAACTGGGTGCATGCACACACATACACACAGTGTGAGTTTCAAGCTGCAGGGTCTGGGACTCAAACTGTCATTGGCCATGTGAGAGTCCAGTATCTTAACACTGTGCTACCTGCTGGCACATGAGCTATTATACTTACATTTTTTCAGAGGAAAAAAATAGTACTATAGATTGTAAATAGTCAATACATAATCGTGTTGTATGCGAATCTGTGACTGTTGGAAATGTCATCTAGAAGAATAGATAATAAACTTTATTTGCTATATCAGAAAATAGTAAAAATGGGGGCTGGCAGGTGGGATGGTGGTTAAGGGTGCTGGGCTCCCACATGGCCAACCACGGTTTGAGTCCCAGACCTGGTAGCTTGCTTTCTCACTTTCTCTCTCTCTCTCTCTCTCTCTCTCTCTCTCTCTCTGTCCCTCTCTGCTCAAATTAAAATACATAAATAAATAAATAAATAAAGTTAAATAAAATCATCTTTAAAAAAAAGCAGAAAATAGTAATAGTAGTAATAAAATAGAGCAATTCCAATGTGCTGCATAATGATGGCCCATATATATACACACAGGTGGTCCCTTGAGATTATAGTAAAGGTAAACAATTCCCATCTCCTAGTGACGTCAAAGCCCTCCCGCCATCACAGTGTAGCTTGGTGCATGACCACGTGTGTGGCGCGGCGGGTGCTGACATGTGCTGTCCGTGTCCCGTTGAAGTATGGCGTGTGCGGTTGTGTACTGCACACAGTGCTCTGTAAGGTCATCAATGACTATGCCACTGGCTTACTTACTGCACTCTCATTTTTATCATCATTTTAGAATGTACCCCTGTTACGTAGAAAAGCAGAGCTTACTGTAAAACGGGATAAATCGTGTTTCATGAGCTGCAGCCACGTACGCCTGGTGCTTGCCGAGTCTCCTGGCTGTGTCGTTTTGATCTAACTTCATGTTGTGCTCATCGTGGCCTTTCCGGTGGTACAGGATGAGGATGGAAGACAGTGGCGCTGATGATCCTGACCTTGTGGAGGCCTAGGCTAAGATGTGTGTTCGTGTCTTAGTTGTTTCTTTTCTTCTTTCTTTAAAGTTTGTTTGTTTGTTTTGGTGCCACAGGATATGTGCACTTACCAGAGAGACAGAGAGAAACAGTTGCTAGAGAGACAGAGAGAGAAAGTGAGAGGAAAGAGAGAAATCACCACCCTCCGGGGAGATGACCACACTGCAATCCCTTCTCCCTCCTTCTCCTCCTGGTATTTTAGACATGCACACAAATGCACTTGGTGCGAGTTTCAGGCTGTCAGATCTAAGACTTGAACTGCAGTCGGCCATGTGAGAGTCCAGTGCCTTAACAACCATGACCTGCTGGCCCCCCTGCCTTAGTTTTTCACAACAACAACAACAACAACAACAACAACAAAATTTTTAAAATTCTTTTAAAGAGAGATTATTGCTATGGGGCATGTGCTCCTGCCAGAAAGACAGACAGAAACAGAAAGTAAGAAATCCCCCCCACCACCACAATCCCATTGCCTCCATTCTCCTCTTGGGATTTTGGGCATGCATGCATGGCTGTTGTGAGTTTTAAGCTGCTGAGTCCGGACTCAAACAGCGGTCAACTACATGGGAGTCCAACAACATAACCATTATGCTATCTGCTGGTCCCATTCATTTTAAAATTTAAAAGTAGAAAAAAGCTTATAGAAGAAGAATATAAAAAAAGAAACTTTGCGCAGTTGCTTGTGTTTTTAAGCTAAATGTTATTGCTAAAGAGTCAAACAGTTCAAAAAAAAAAAAAACGTAAAGTTTATAAAGTAAAAAGGTGACAGTGGGTCAGCAGGTGGCGTAGAGGTTAAGGCAGCTGAATACCACATGGCTGACTGTGCAGTTTGAGTCCTGGATCTGGTGGCTTGAGAAACATGCTGGGTGCATGTGTGTGTGCTTCGAGTTCTAAAAGGAGAGTGGAGGAGAGGGCATTGCAGGGGAGATATAGCCATCTCCTCTGGGGGAGATTTTTTTATCTTCCCTCTCTCTCTCTTGCTCTATCTTGTCTCTCTCTGGTGGGTACACACGCCCTAAAACAAATTTTTAAAAAGTTACAGTAAGCTAAGGTTAACTTATTAATGAAGAAAGGAAAAAAAAGCTAAATAAATTTAGTATAGTCTAAGTGTACAGTGTTTGCGAAGCCTACGGCAGTGTGCAGTAATGTCCTTAGCCTTCACGTTCACTCAGCACTCACTCATGGACACCTGGAGCCACTTCCAGTCCTGAAAACTCCACTCATGCTAAGTGTTCAGGCAGGTGTACCACTGTTTATTTTTCGTATTGTATCTTTACTGTACGTGTTCTATATTTAGACTAGATGCACAAATACTTCCCCCTGTGTTACCCTTGTAGGCTGTCTCATCTAGGGCTGTATAAGAACCTTCTATAAGGACCAAGAGGTGGCATAGTGGTTAAGACAATGGATCCCCCATGGCCGACTGTTTAGTCTGAGTCCTGGACTCAAGGCTTATAAAATACTCCAGACGTGTGTGCGTACGTGCTCAAAGTCCAAAAAGGAGAACAGAGGAGAGGGATTGCAGTGTGGCCATCCTCCCTCAGGGACATTTCTTACTTTCCCTTTCTCTCTGTCTCTTTCCAGTGAGCACATATGCTCTATGACAAAAATCTAAAAGAAAAGTAAAAAAAAAAACAAACAAAAACAAAAAAACACAAAACTCTTTGCTATTCACAGTGATGAAATTGCCTCACGTGTTCTTACAACACGACCCCGTCAAGCAACACATGCCTTTATAACAATATGCTGAAATGAAAGTGATGTGAACATGGTCTTTTTTCCCTCTTAAAATAGCTTATTGTACTGTACTCACCTATTTTTGGACTGTGGTTGACATCAGGCGACTGACACTGTGGACAACTGAAACCATGGAATAAGGGAGGAGGTAACTACCAAGCCTAGAATGGCTTCTGTTCCTGTCCCTGGACCTCGCTGACGCAGGGTGCTAATACCGCTAACTTGTTAGGATCACGAGGCTTAGACACACTATTAAATATAAAATACCTGTTGCAGAAGAAGCACTCAGGCAATGGCAGTCACTAATAATTACAGTGAGACCATCTAGCTGTTAAAATGTGGAGGAGCCAGACTGTAAATTGCATCTTGCTGCTCACCAGTGTGAGCAGGACTTTTTTCCACTTTGGTGTCTCCAGTCAGCAGGCATCTCTAATGAGAAGAAAATGACCCTTGGCTAATGTTGTGTTCCCCTTATGTTCTCGCCAACAATTCATGTTGCCTTAAGAGATTAGGCCTTTTTATTGCTTACCTCATTGCCCTGCTGTCTGCACCGAAGTTACATCTTGGCTGGCTGGGCGTGTCCTGATGGAGTCCAGGCCTCTGCACAGGGAGCGAGGGGGTTATTTGATCTCTTGACTGTGGCTCTTACAAGTCCCGTTGAGAGCGTTCTTATCCACAGAGCTCTGCTATGCTGATTGTTCCAGAGTCGCTGAATAAGCACAATTATACCGACAGCAATGAGTGTTTCTTCTGGCAGGATTTGGCATTTGAGAGAAGGCAGCCTCTACAAGGGCTTCAGGGTTCAGTGCTGGGCCTCGCCCAACCCTTCCCAGAGACTCGGAATCCCAATGGCTAGTGGGCAGCAGCTTCTTGGTCAGACTGAGTGAGGGTTACAAGGGCAGCCTTTGATTCCAGAGAGAGTCTCACCCAATCCAGACTGAAGTGCTGCAATACAAGAACACCCCCCTGCTTCGATGCTTATCAAGTCGAATCCAAGGCTTGGTATCTTGTTCCACACAGGCTGTTGGTAGAATAGCAGAGACTCACGATTTCTTATTGAGTTGGCTGGCACTTCCCCCACACTGCATTATAACTCTTCCAAAAGAGCAAAGTTATCTTACCAAGGCAGCTCATATAATCATGAGGCCCTGGAGAAAGACTGGGATGCAATCCATTCCACTGGAAAATGCTTAGCAGACTGGGATCCCCGTGACAGGCTTCCACAGCTCGGTTAGCACCAACCCTGCCCCTCTGCCCAGCTTACTCAGACTTGCCTGCCGCCTG
>NW_006204205.1:627962-633616 GCF_000334495.1 Tupaia belangeri chinensis | reverse complement strand
GGGAAAGAGAGAAATCACCACCCTCCGGGGAGATGACCACACTGCAATCCCTTCTCCCTCCTTCTCCTCCTGGTATTTTAGACATGCACACAAATGCACTTGGTGCGAGTTTCAGGCTGTCAGATCTAAGACTTGAACTGCAGTCGGCCATGTGAGAGTCCAGTGCCTTAACAACCATGACCTGCTGGCCCCCCTGCCTTAGTTTTTCACAACAACAACAACAACAACAACAACAACAAAATTTTTAAAATTCTTTTAAAGAGAGATTATTGCTATGGGGCATGTGCTCCTGCCAGAAAGACAGACAGAAACAGAAAGTAAGAAATCCCCCCCACCACCACAATCCCATTGCCTCCATTCTCCTCTTGGGATTTTGGGCATGCATGCATGGCTGTTGTGAGTTTTAAGCTGCTGAGTCCGGACTCAAACAGCGGTCAACTACATGGGAGTCCAACAACATAACCATTATGCTATCTGCTGGTCCCATTCATTTTAAAATTTAAAAGTAGAAAAAAGCTTATAGAAGAAGAATATAAAAAAAGAAACTTTGCGCAGTTGCTTGTGTTTTTAAGCTAAATGTTATTGCTAAAGAGTCAAACAGTTCAAAAAAAAAAAAAAAAAACGTAAAGTTTATAAAGTAAAAAGGTGACAGTGGGTCAGCAGGTGGCGTAGAGGTTAAGGCAGCTGAATACCACATGGCTGACTGTGCAGTTTGAGTCCTGGATCTGGTGGCTTGAGAAACATGCTGGGTGCATGTGTGTGTGCTTCGAGTTCTAAAAGGAGAGTGGAGGAGAGGGCATTGCAGGGGAGATATAGCCATCTCCTCTGGGGGAGATTTTTTTATCTTCCCTCTCTCTCTCTTGCTCTATCTTGTCTCTCTCTGGTGGGTACACACGCCCTAAAACAAATTTTTAAAAAGTTACAGTAAGCTAAGGTTAACTTATTAATGAAGAAAGGAAAAAAAAGCTAAATAAATTTAGTATAGTCTAAGTGTACAGTGTTTGCGAAGCCTACGGCAGTGTGCAGTAATGTCCTTAGCCTTCACGTTCACTCAGCACTCACTCATGGACACCTGGAGCCACTTCCAGTCCTGAAAACTCCACTCATGCTAAGTGTTCAGGCAGGTGTACCACTGTTTATTTTTCGTATTGTATCTTTACTGTACGTGTTCTATATTTAGACTAGATGCACAAATACTTCCCCCTGTGTTACCCTTGTAGGCTGTCTCATCTAGGGCTGTATAAGAACCTTCTATAAGGACCAAGAGGTGGCATAGTGGTTAAGACAATGGATCCCCCATGGCCGACTGTTTAGTCTGAGTCCTGGACTCAAGGCTTATAAAATACTCCAGACGTGTGTGCGTACGTGCTCAAAGTCCAAAAAGGAGAACAGAGGAGAGGGATTGCAGTGTGGCCATCCTCCCTCAGGGACATTTCTTACTTTCCCTTTCTCTCTGTCTCTTTCCAGTGAGCACATATGCTCTATGACAAAAATCTAAAAGAAAAGTAAAAAAAAAAACAAACAAAAACAAAAAAACACAAAACTCTTTGCTATTCACAGTGATGAAATTGCCTCACGTGTTCTTACAACACGACCCCGTCAAGCAACACATGCCTTTATAACAATATGCTGAAATGAAAGTGATGTGAACATGGTCTTTTTTCCCTCTTAAAATAGCTTATTGTACTGTACTCACCTATTTTTGGACTGTGGTTGACATCAGGCGACTGACACTGTGGACAACTGAAACCATGGAATAAGGGAGGAGGTAACTACCAAGCCTAGAATGGCTTCTGTTCCTGTCCCTGGACCTCGCTGACGCAGGGTGCTAATACCGCTAACTTGTTAGGATCACGAGGCTTAGACACACTATTAAATATAAAATACCTGTTGCAGAAGAAGCACTCAGGCAATGGCAGTCACTAATAATTACAGTGAGACCATCTAGCTGTTAAAATGTGGAGGAGCCAGACTGTAAATTGCATCTTGCTGCTCACCAGTGTGAGCAGGACTTTTTTCCACTTTGGTGTCTCCAGTCAGCAGGCATCTCTAATGAGAAGAAAATGACCCTTGGCTAATGTTGTGTTCCCCTTATGTTCTCGCCAACAATTCATGTTGCCTTAAGAGATTAGGCCTTTTTATTGCTTACCTCATTGCCCTGCTGTCTGCACCGAAGTTACATCTTGGCTGGCTGGGCGTGTCCTGATGGAGTCCAGGCCTCTGCACAGGGAGCGAGGGGGTTATTTGATCTCTTGACTGTGGCTCTTACAAGTCCCGTTGAGAGCGTTCTTATCCACAGAGCTCTGCTATGCTGATTGTTCCAGAGTCGCTGAATAAGCACAATTATACCGACAGCAATGAGTGTTTCTTCTGGCAGGATTTGGCATTTGAGAGAAGGCAGCCTCTACAAGGGCTTCAGGGTTCAGTGCTGGGCCTCGCCCAACCCTTCCCAGAGACTCGGAATCCCAATGGCTAGTGGGCAGCAGCTTCTTGGTCAGACTGAGTGAGGGTTACAAGGGCAGCCTTTGATTCCAGAGAGAGTCTCACCCAATCCAGACTGAAGTGCTGCAATACAAGAACACCCCCCTGCTTCGATGCTTATCAAGTCGAATCCAAGGCTTGGTATCTTGTTCCACACAGGCTGTTGGTAGAATAGCAGAGACTCACGATTTCTTATTGAGTTGGCTGGCACTTCCCCCACACTGCATTATAACTCTTCCAAAAGAGCAAAGTTATCTTACCAAGGCAGCTCATATAATCATGAGGCCCTGGAGAAAGACTGGGATGCAATCCATTCCACTGGAAAATGCTTAGCAGACTGGGATCCCCGTGACAGGCTTCCACAGCTCGGTTAGCACCAACCCTGCCCCTCTGCCCAGCTTACTCAGACTTGCCTGCAGCCTGCTCAGGTTTATTTCTTAATTTATTGAAAGGTTTTGACTTTAGGGCATGTGTGCTCACTGGAGAGACAGAGAAAGACTGACACATAGAAGAGGGCATGGCCATGCGCAAATCCTTCTCCTCCATTCTCCTCTTGGGAATCTGGGTATGCACGCAAGCATGCCTGGCATGAGTTTCAAGCCGCTGGGTCTGAGACTAGCACTACAGTCGGCCATGTGGGAGTCCAGCACCTCAACCTTTATGCCTCCCCCTGGTCCTGGCTTCTCAGGTTTAACACCTGTCTTTTGCAACTCCCAAACTCCATATTTGCTCAGGACCACAGAGTGGTCTTGATGGGCCACTGAACTCAGCACTAGCAACCGCTATTTGCTTTTTTAAAAAAGAAGACAATTTGATCTTTGAAAAGTGGGAAAAAATCTTCTCCCTCTATCCTGAGTTGCTCTCTCTCTTGAATGTTCTGCTTTCTTTTCTATTTTTTTAGATTTTTGTTGTTGTTGTTGTTGTTAAGGGGCCTGTGTTCTAGCCAGAAAGAGAGAGAGAGGGAAAGTGAAAAATCACCCTCCCTCCCAGGGAGATGGCCACACTGCAATCCCGTCTCCTTCGTTTTCCTCTCAGGAGTCTGGGCGTGCATGCACACACACCTGGTATGTTTTCCAGGCTGCCAGGTCCAGGCCTCAAAGGGGAATATGTAGAGTTATTGCTTAACAGGTATTGAGTTTCTGGTTTTGGGCGATGAAACATTTGGAAACAGTGGTGATAGTTGTGCAAAGTGTGAATAAAATTACACTGAACTGGGTCTTTAAAATTGATTAAAAAGGCATATTTTATTACAGATATGATAGATCTATGTTAGGTTGTCAAGAAACTCATGACGTATTTTTCTGTTTTTCTGTGCAAAAACATGTCAACTTTTTCCTGATGACCCATTATACTGCGGAGCAACGCCTGCTGACCCAACAGACAGGTATCTATAGTTACGGATATAGATTTCCACCGTTTCTAAGAAGAATTCCCTGAGAGCTTGGTGAAATGCAGTTTCCTGGGACATGCGCCGAGAGGTTGAGTCAGGGAGTCCAGGCTGGGCTGCGCCTTTTCACTAGTATCCTGAGCGGCTCCGATGTGGGGGCGGGCGCCACAAGCCTGCTTTAGAAATGCAGATCCATGTAGGCTATGGTGCCACTGCCTTTCTTGGGCAAAACAAGAAAACAAAAGAAAAGTCCTTGCGGTTGTTCTGAGTTTGCCCTGAAAGCAGACACTCACAGATTACACGCGGAGGGGCAGGATGGGGGGCCGTCTGTGCATTGGTCCTGGGGCGTGCTAAGGCCCCAGCGACCCTGGATGGGCACCCTAGTTTATCCAGGCTCAGTTTGAACACCACAACCAGTCTTGTGGCCTGAGATCTGGGCTGTATGTGCCGAATATCCACCTCCAGGGCAGCACTCATAGCCCCTGTCCCCTACCAGGCTCTTCTGTAGGTCTGGCAATGCCCAGAGGCCAGAGTTGACAGTTGCTGTTCCCAGCACGTCTGAGATGCAGTTCCGCTTCTTCTCTCTCCCTGACACTCCCAGGGCCAAAGTTCCTGCTGCTTCCATCAATGGCACCTGACCTCTCTTGCAGTAGCCTGCTCCCAGTCATCGGCACAATTTATGGTAGTTTTAGGAAAAGTCTTTCCTTACATGTAAGCAAGCAAGTTTCCCATAAGGGGAATGGCCCTAGGCGAGTAGAACACTTTTCTAGGGTCGAATATTTGAGAATCTTTGCTGTTTTCCTGTATTGCCTGGCAACTCAGATACTCTTTGAGATGGGTTCCGCTTTTGCCTTGAATCCTTTCTTCAGAAACTATTCAAAATATCCCAGCCGGAGAAAAGCCTAGAAAGCCCAGCCTAGAATTCCAAATGTGAGTACTGTTCGACTGCAGAGGGGAAGAACGGAGGGAGGAGGCTCACACTTCCATTTACTGACTTTCCTTAAGTTCAGACTAGGTGCAGTATCTGCACCAGCTCCCTGGAAAATGGAAGTGAAAGACACAGCCCATCCCTGGGCTCTACCTACTAGGTGCCAGGGGCCCCCCTGTCCCACCAAACTTTGGGAAATGCCCTGGGAAAAGGTATGACCTGCTCCGGTTGAGAGCTGCTCAGTTAAAGCATGGAGAGTGTTGGGTGGCATACTACAGAGTCCTCCAAGTAGTTTTCAATCGTCATTAAAGATGTGAGCAAAGGGGCCAGCAGGTGGCATGGTGATTCAGGCACTGGACTCCCACATGGCTCACTGCAATTTGAGTCCTGGACCTGGTGGTTCACTTTCTCACATTCTCTCTCTCTCTGATGAGTGCATGTGCCCTATAGCATGAATTTAAACATAATACTAAAATAAAATAAAATATTCTTTTTAAAAAGGAAGATTGTGGGAGGCTGTGCACCAGTGAGTCTGCCGAGGTTTCTCAGAGAGCAAACAATTGCCATGATTGGTTCCCTTCAAAAAACCTGACCTTCGGGAACCAGCAGTTAGCGTAATGGCTATGTCGCTGGACTCCCATGTAGTCGACCGCGGTTCGTGTCCCGGACCTGGTGGCTTAAAACTCACGCCGGGCGCGTGTGCGTGCGTGCCCAAGATCCCAAGAGGAGAATGGAGGAGAAGGGATTGCGGCGTGACCATCCCCCCTGGGGGGTGATTTCTCGCTTTCTGTCTCTATGTCTCTCTCTGTCTGTCTGGCGAGCGCACGCGCCCTACAGTGAAAATCTCTCCAAAAAAAA
>NW_006204205.1:601237-609237 GCF_000334495.1 Tupaia belangeri chinensis | reverse complement strand
CCCACCGTTTACAACCCACCAGAGTGTATATAACCATGATGCCTGGCCCACAGTAGCCAGACGACGACGACCAGAACGACGACGACGACCAGGAAGACGACGACTGAAGAGCCTGAAGAGTTGAAACACCGTGCAGTCTCCAGACGACCCTGAAGATCCTGAAGAGCTGACACTGCATCGTCTCCAGACGACCTGGGAGACCCTGAAGAGTTGTAACACTGCATCGTCTCCGGACGACCCTGAAGAGCTGTGACACTGCATCGTCTCTGGGCTGTACCGTGCTGCCCACAATAAACGGACGACACTGTCGTCTCTGTGCTGTAACACTATGCTGCTTGTCCCGGCTCTCACTCCTTCACTCAGGAAACCCGTTTGGCTGTCCCCCCGGGTCGGGACAGAGGATGTGAGCAAAATTCTCGAACTATGTTCAGACAAAATGTGCATATAATTTTACATACAAGAACGATACTAAATGTATCAAATATTCTCACAACATGCATGGAAAAATGTGGGAGGGAGATATACTTAAAAATTGAAGGAATGGACTCTAGATGGTAAGATAAGTGACTATTTCCAACTTGTTATTTGAAAAACAAAAAACCCACATTTTCTCAGTGAGGATGAACGTTTTGTTTTTATTTACTATAATTTGGACCTGAAGAATTATTTTGAGGAATTTTATTATTGAATGTAACATACATACAGGAAAGTACACAAATTGCTAGCATGTGGTTCGGTAGATTTTCACTAAGCGAGCACACCCATGTAGCTGGTACCAAGATCAAGAGACCCCACTGGCAGGTCAGCCAGTGATGCGGTGGTTAAGGCAGCTGGGTTCCACACGGCCAGCTGCATGGTGGCTTGAACAACATCCCAGGCATGCATGCATGTGTACCTGAAAAGCACCCCAGGCATGTGTGTGTGTGTTTGTGTGTGCCCAAAATCCTAAAAGGAGGAATGGAAACGGGACTGTGGTGTGACCATCCCCTGCAGGGGGAGGGGTGTGCTCTCACTTGCCCTCTCTCTCCGTCTCTCACGGGCAAATGCACATGCTCTCTAGAAAATTTAAGGAAAGCAAAGCACCATAACACGTTCCACCTCAATGTTAGCTTCATTTTACTACCATCCCGGAGGAGGACCCATTTCCTCATTTACACACTATGGATGTAAATGAGGCAAACAGTTGCCCATTTTAAACTTTACGTAAAGGGAATCAGTACGAATTCTTCTGTGTCTGGCTTGTTTTGCTCAACACTGCGAGATTCCTCTATGTTTTTGTTGTCTGCAGCTGTAGCATAGTATAATGAGTAGTATCTTTTATTTATTTATTTTTTTGAGAGAGAGAGAGAGAGATTTTTGCTATAGTGCACATGAGCTCACTGGAGAGAAAGCAAGAAATTACCCCCCAGGGGGATGGCATGCCACAATCCTTTCTCTTCTATTCTCCTCTCGGGATTTGGGACATACAATCACACGCACCCGGTGTGAGTTTCAAGCTGTTGGGTCTGGGACTGAAACTGCAGTAATCCACTATGCCACCTGCTGGTCCCGAGCAGTGTCATTTTAAATCATAAAGCTGTTCAAAAAAGATGGCAGATTTTAAAGTCCCGGGACCCCTTTCACTTCCTGAGATGAACTGCACAGTCCTCTGCAAGGTCGGTCCATACCCCCAGCCCCATCCCAGCTCTGACGAGTCCTGCCCAGTGTCTTCCTCAGGACTGGGAAAGATTTGTACTGAGCACCCTCCACACACACCTCCACACCCCTAGTCACAGTGATGCACGTTTGTGTTGGAGTTGCCTGGAGACCAGTAAGACAGAAGGGGGCACAGGGCTGTGAGCACCTTGCATGAGGGATGCTGGGCACAAGGTTAAGCAGGAAGTGGGGCTGTGGACATTCAGGGTCAGGTCCTCCTGAGGGGAGGTCCTCATGTGCCACTCCCATGATGACCACTGCTGACATGCCCCAGGCAGACAGTCAAAGCTGCCTCTCAAAGAGTGTCTTATTTGGTGCCCTGGCTTGTCACATGCCTCAGCATAAAACACCCACCTACCGTATTCCTCGCAACAGCCTTAAGCGGGAAGGCTACCACATGCCCACTTTGTAGATGCCGAGACTGTGTCTGGGAGAAGTTAATTTGCATAGGACACAAGCTAGGCTTCAAGCTAAAAATCTGTGTGACCCCAAGCCCAGGTTCTTAGCCCTGATGGCCTCTCAGGGCCACCTCCCTCCCCTCCCATGAAGGCTGAGATAGCGGGTGATGAATTCGACTTGACGGCCAGTCATCTCTCAGACCATGGTACTTGGGCCTGGCCATAAAATGGGCAGCTCGGTATCTCCCTTCTTTCTGCTCAAAGCCCCACCTTCTCTTGGCTGCAGAAATCTCTGGGAAACTGTTCTGGAAAAAACGGAGGCATTTTTATGACTCTCTCCGCACCTAAACCCGCTGGGCCAGGACAGAGCCCAGACCTTCAGGCTCTGACCGTTACCCTACACTTTGGACCTGGCTGCCCCCTGGCTTTGATGTTGTCTTGCTAAATGTCCCCGAGTCACCGGCCGGCTCTGATCTCTCCAGCACCTAATAACTCAAACAGCCTGAAGTAGTGAGCAGCTAACCAGCTGGGCAGTCCCTGCAGCTGCACAATGGAGTTACAGGGAGAGGGGGTCCCTTTCATTCTTAGGGTCTCATTCTGCAACCTGATGACCAAGACAGACGCCACCAGCCCCTGGCCGAGGGGTGGGGTTCATTCTTGCAAGGATGCGGGCGGGGGTCTGCCTGGCCGAGGTGGCCGATCGCACGGTTTGAATCATGGCTGTCCCGGCCTAGCCATCGGGTGGGAATTAAAATTTAATTTAGAAAGTTCTGTCTCTGCGGCCCTGGTGGCCGTCGTCTGGGTGATTGACTGGCTGGTTTCTTTCACCTTTGCATGCCTCGGTTTTTACTGGCAGAGGAAATGAAGGCTGAACTGGGGCAGGAAATTCCATGTACACAGGTGTTTCTGATTAGCCCCGTGCACCTAGCCCAGGGGCACAACTGGGGGCCAGGGATGCCCTCGTGAGCCTGGGGTCCCTCTCTGGCTGGGCATCTTGGCAGCTTTGTATCTGGGGAAGGCTGGGCAGGACATGCAGGTCACTGTGGGGCAGGTAGCAGTGTCAATGACTCTCCTGGCTGACTCCGGAGGCCCAGCGACTGCCTGCTACTGACATGCACTTACTCAGCACACTTGGCCGGAGCCACTCCAGCCGCTGGGCCTGCAGCGGGCGGCTGGTGGCACCAGGGCCTGACCTGGGAGATTAGCATCGCCCCAAGGTGTGTTTACACATTATAGCCAGCGCTTCATGTGGCTGACCTGCCCCGTTTTCACGTTTTCCAAAGGGCTTAGAGATCCAAGAAGCACCTCCTCCTTCACTTGAAGGGTCTCTGGAGGGGCTGGGGAGGGCACGCTGGGCTTGGTCCGACATGGCCATCTGCAGGGGTGGTTCCAGAGGCAGAAGCAGCAGCTTCCCTCACCCCTTAGCTCCAGCTGCCGTGGGAGCATTTCCTCCATTGTTCACCCACTGTTCTGGGTAAAGGCACTGGGGCGCCCAGGAAACCCAGAAAGCCCCCAGGTGGGAGGGTTTCCTGGGAAATGGTTATAGACGCTAACGGGTCAAGGTCTACCCTGGCCCCACCTGCCTCCGTGTTCCCATCTGTTAGATGGGCACTGCAGGAACAGTCTCCTCTGGATTGGCAAGTGGGTTCGTGACATAGTGTCTGCAAAACCGCAGGCATGGCATCTGCGACTAGCAACAGAGAATCTGCACTCAGCCCTCACCCGGGCACACAGCCCTCACCCGGACACGTAGCCCTCACCCGGACACGCAGCCCTCACCCGGGCACGCAGCCCTCACCCGGGCACGCAGCCCTCACCCGGGCACGCAGCCCTCACACGGACACGCAGCCCTCACCCGGGCACGCAGCCCTCACCCGGGCACGCAGCCCTCACACGGACACGCAGCCCTCACCCGGGCACGCAGCCCTCACCCGGACACGCAGCTCCTGGAACATTCCCTGGGGAGTTACTCTGAAGAAAAATTATTCTATGGGTAACTTTGTAGTTTAAACACACAAAAAACAATGGCAATGCCCCCAGTTGGTTATATACAGGTGTGCTGGGGTGCAACAGGGTGCCAATAAGACCAATATGATGAATATTTAGCCATGGAAAATATCCAGGGGAAAATAAAAAAACAAAAACAAAAAAACCAAGTCTATGTGCCCTGATCAAAATACAGGAAAGTGTGTGTCCTGAAGAAGACCAGAGGGAGATGTAATGATGTTTTAAAAACAGATTTAAGTCACTCAGTAATTAAATGCATAATAAAAAGAAAGATAACAAAGATAGAAATAAGTGTGCCTGGTTATCAAGTTTCCTCTATGGTGAGGCTCATGTCATCAGTCTGAGGCAAGAAGCCCACAGGCTGGGCCCCTTCCCCACGGGGGACATGAAAACAGGGTTATTCACATGCATGTGGCCACCCGCATAAGGTTCTGGGGTTGGGCCAGGTGTCCTGGGCATTCTGGGGGACAGGGCCTTAGCCATCACCATGGAAAGCCTCTGTAACAGCCCCAGGCCTCACGCCTCCACTGCCCCTGCAGTCTGGACTGAGACCCGGCCCCTGAGGAGGGACTGGGAACGTGGCTGTGTCCATGTCCTCAGGACTCAGGCTGACGCCTGCTGCTGGTAGGAGAAATGTGTTTTCATTGCCGTTAAGAGTTCCACGGCTGGCACCGAGCAGCCTTTTCAGAAAGGACCTCTTGTTCTTCCTGACACACATGTGAATGACTGCCGTGTGTGGCTGTGCAGGCGGGTGGTGCAGGGGGCTGTCGGAGGCCTCTGAGAGCGGGCTGCCTTGCCCTGGACCCCTGCCTGGCAGACTGTAGGCAGAGCTGGGTGTCTCTCCCTCAAGAGACGGCCAGCATTCCCTGCACAGCTTCCCCCTCCTCCCAGAAACCTCTTCTGAGCAGACAAGCATTGCCGACAGAGCTCAGAGCCCTTCTAGAATCTGGATGTGGTCCCAAGTCCCTAAAGGGCAGGAGCCAGACCCTTTCTCTGCTGCCCCCTCCACACCCGCTTCTCAGAACAGATCTCGGGACTGAGCAGCCGTGGATGCAAACAAACAGTTGGAACGGCAGCAAGGACTGGTGAATTTCAATTCCTGTCCTAAACCACTAGCAGATATTTCTGCTGCTTTCTCCCTCTCCCCTCTCCCACCTCTTCCTTCCTCCAGGACAGAAACTGGGAGATGGTAACTCATATCCCCTCCCTAGGCATCCTGCTCTCCTCTTGTGGTTAGCCTATGGCGATTTCTGGCTCTGACCCAGCTCCCAGTGCTTCAGACTGCAGGGAGTACCCTCAGACAGGAGGCTGGTCACCTGGGAGGGCAGGGGGAAAAAAGACAGCCTGCAAACACCGAGGCCTTGGTGTCTGGCAAGCACCGTGCTGAGCCCCTCACATGCGGCCCTCTTGTCCCAGACACCCTATAAGGCGGCCAGCACTCCTGTTTTATAGGCAGAGGAAACTGAGGCTGGGAGTGGTTGAGCTCTTGCCCAAGGTCACAGAACCAGTAAAAGATAGAGATGGGATTCAGACTTGAGCTGTCTGACTCCAAAGTCCTGGCTTTTCTTTGCTCTAAATCCCTTCACTTTTGTGTGTGGAATCCTAGGAAGTGTGGGTTCTGTTTCTCATCAGCAGGGCCTGATGCTCCCCATAGAGCAGGGTCCAGGCATTTGCAGGTTGTCCCCAGAGGCAAACCTTGGGTGTGCAGAGCCTCGTGGCAGGGTCCAGGACGTCCAGATCCAGCTGGAACCAGAGGCCTTCTGGCCCCTTGCCCTGCCACATGGAAATGCCATTTGTAGTCGGCTGGCTGTAGCTGGAGAGCTGCCTTTAGGTGCAGCAAGGCAGAGGACCACATGGAAGTACTTTAGCCTGAGCCGGCCCTGGAGAAGCCCTGGCTGGTAGCCATGAATGGCGGCAGGTCCAATAACAGCAAGCTCTGGGTATGCATGTTGCCAAGAACTGAGAGGGGTTTGGAGACTGCCCAGCTCCTCTGTCTCATGCAAAAGGCCCTGCACAGTGCTGGGCACGTGGGTGCTCAGTAAACATAAGTTCCCGTTCTCTGTGAGAGAAGGGCCTTGGTCCTACGTATTGAGTATCTTGGTTCTGAAGTGGTTTGCACTCTGGTTAATATGGGTTGTGTTTCTAAATCGGGCTCTGAGGCTGTGTGCAAGTTGTGCATATTCCTATGTGCAAAGAGGAGCATGACTTTCTCTGCATTTTCTGAGACATCAAGACCCACAAAAGGCCAAAGACCCCACTATCTAAGACACTACTGTAGCAGGAAGGAGTGGATTAAGCATGAGCTATTCAGAATGGCCAGGGTTAGGGTCGGGGTTAGGGTTAGCCTGTCCAGATGTACAAACGCACTCTAGCATGGCTGGCTGTGAGAGATAGGCCAAGCTGCTGCAAGCTTCTGAGGACGGGGAATGGGTACACAGGCCATGTCAGCTCCTGAGTGGAGTAGAGCTCCTCCTGCCTCCCTCCCAGCCTGACCACACAGGCTGCAGAGAGCAGGGGCCTTAGGCCTTTGGGGAAGATGGCCTCCCCCAATGTCATCTGTGAACCTCATCTCCAAGCTCAGAGCTTCCTCCCAGATGGGGTTGCCCCTTCTCAGAGCTCCAATTTCCCCATTCGCCTTGGGCCATATATCTTCCCCAGCTTTCTCCCGGCTGCTTTATAGCTTGCTGGAAACACCTTCCCTTAGCACTTCGAAATGTATCACTTGAAAGCATCTTAATGTTAACCAATGCGATTCTTTTTTAATTTGAAGGGGCTTATTTCTCTGAATGACTTTCCTAATCTTATAGGAGGGCATGCTCCCTAATATTAAACTTTTTCTTTAAAAAGAGCAAAAAAATGACTCACATCTGTTTGATATTTAATTCAAATGGAATGGCAAGACGGGAACAAAATTATCCTGCGAGAGGCCATAAAGCGTGATGTTTAAAAGAGCCAAGCAAACCAAACCTACGTGCCTGAAAATGTGAAATGACAACAGATCGAGGGGATGTGGCCTGGGCAACAGGGGGTCTCCTACCCAGAAGCCAGAGGACAGCAGCCCACTGGGAGAAGGTGGGAGGTGAGAGAAGAGCTCACTTTGCCCCGGGGGATTTTGCCAGGACTGCTTTTTAGCCACATTTGCGTTTGGGGTCTGGGATCTGAGTATCAAGCAGGGGTCCTGATCCCATCTAGGAATCCAGGGCTGGCAGTTTCAGGTTGGGGGTGTGGTGTGGGGCTTTCCAAGGGGCTACTGGGTAATGCTGCACACACAGCCTGGATGGTCAACTGGACATTGTCCTGTTCTTGGTGTTCAGGAGTCCCTGGGGTTTGGCTACAGTTCAGAGAAGTGAGGTTAAAGCTCCCTGCTGGTCAGTCTATCAGGTACCAACATTCTGTGTCCCATAGGGCTTAGAGATAGGGCAGGGCTCAGAGGCTCAGAGAACGATTTTCTCCAACCTCTGAGAAGGACGGTGGCCTCTCAATGCAAGGCAACCCGAGCTCTGAGAGAGAGGAAGAGGGGAGCCTGGCCTCTTCCCTGCTCTTCCCTGTTGGCCTGTGCTTTAAGCCAGAGGACTGAGTCGAGGGCTGTGGTGCAAGCACTCTCGTTGACAGTCCTGTCCGGTGACTTTTGTTAGGTGGGCCTCCACAGTGGGCTCACAAACCAAGGTCGGCCAGAGCTTGTGGGCTGACTGTGGGCTTCCCAAGGATGGAAGGAGTGGAGAGAAGAGCAAGGATTTAGAGTAAATCAAATGCTGAAACCAACCCCACCCACCTCTCCTACTAACTGAGTGGGCTTAGGCACATTTCTTTCTGAGCCGTAGTTTCCTCATACAAAACGGAGTAGTTTAACATCCTTGAAATGTTATTTTGAATATCTAACATTTTATATATATATATATA
>NW_006204205.1:577443-600757 GCF_000334495.1 Tupaia belangeri chinensis | reverse complement strand
TATATATATATATATATTTTAGTTTACTATAGAAAATGTGCACTAGCCAGAGAGAGGGGGTGGGAGATGGCCTCTGAAGGTGGCCATGCCACAATCCCTTCTTCATTCTCCTCTCAGGATTTTGGGCATGCAAACACATACACCTGGCTATTTAGTAAGCCGCTGGACCCAGGACTTGAACTGTGTTATCAGGCATGTGGGATCCAGCCTTCACCTTTATGCCACCTGCTGGCCCAAATTCACTTTTAAATGGCAAACTATTGTACAAATTTCCTGAAATGCTCACTCTGACCTCTCCAGAGCTTCTGTGTAGGTACCCCCCTCACCTCCGAGACACTTTCTCATGGTTTATTTTCCCTTCCAGCTGGCACTGGAAGCTTTCCCTGACAGTGGTGGGCTGGGCCGTCTCACACTGTGTTAAGGAGCTAACTGTTAAATGATTAAATTACACATAATTGTTTGGTGAAAGTATCACTTTTCAATTTAACTGCTGCTACAGTATTAACAGTTAAACTATATTGACATACAGGTAAATAAATTATAACAAAGTTAATGAGTAATCAAAAGTCACTGTTTTCTCAATATTTTGCCATACTTCACTGTACCTATGCACCTGAGGTTATTTGCATTCATTGCCTCTGAGTGGTGGCAGTGCTATGTATAGGTGTTTGCTGTGTGTCTTTTTTTTTTTTTCTCTCCCCATTTCCTTTTTTTTTTTTTTTAAAGTTTTTCTTTTTGCCTATAAGTGCATGCATTCACTGGAGAGAGACAGACAAAGAGAGAAAGTGAGAAATCACCCTCAGGGGAGGAGGGGTGGACACGACAAATTCAAAAAGAATCCCTTCTCCTCCATTCTCCTCCCAGGATCTTGGGCATGCACGCACATGTGCCCAGGGTGACTTTCAAGGCACCAGGTCTGGGACTTGAACTGCTATTATCCATGTGGGAGTCTGGCAATGTAACCACTACACCATCTGCTGGTCCCATCCTGGTGTGACTTTCAAGCTGCCGTGTCTGGGACTAGAACTGACCATAATGGGATCTAGTCACTTTAACTTCCATGCCACCTGCTGGCCCCCTGTGCATTTTTTCAACCATACTCAGTGATGTCACCTTGATATCTGAAATTGACCACAGCAAAAGAATTTACACCATGAAAATTGGCAAACACGACAATCAGGGTTCTCCCACTACCCAGAAAGCTGACGGTTAAACATTCACCACCACACTGGGAGTGTAGAGATCCACCAAGTAGGTGTGTGAGTTTTGGGTGGCTTTCTCTGAGCCTCACAGTCATATTGAATGTCTTCTTGGCCCAGTGATTTCTGCATCAGACTTGGCTGTTCTAGTATTCCCAGGAACTTGTGGTCAGGACCTATGACATTTCTTTATCCAGAACATTCTGGAATATACCCCATCACTCCTCTAGTGGGGTTTCTCCTCTGCTTCTATTTTCCCCTGAACTGAGCCATGACATTCACTCTGGTTTGTAAAGCATGCTGAGAATCCCAAGTGGAAGTATTATGTTTTTTTTTTTTTTTAACCAAGGAGCAAAACTCAGCTCATAATTACCCTGTGGTACCCAACACTTTACCTGGGTTATTTGACAGAGGCCAGACGCAGGCATAAGAACGTGTGTTTGTGTGTGTGTGTGTGTGTGTGTGTGCATGCATGCACGCGTGCATGTGTTGAGAGATGGACCGGGAACGAGAAGTCAGACCACTTGAGGCTTTCTGATGTTTCGATTTGGAATCTGCACAGCAACCACAGAGCCTGCAGGCCTGGGGAAGAGGAACGTAAAACTGAAAGGCAGAGCCTCTGGTTATTAGCTTCCCTCCGGAGCCTCCAGCAAGTATCACAGGGGACCGTGTGTTCCTCAGTAATGAGGCCCAGTGCTGATTCTGGGAGCCCTGACATCAAGCATCCAAGCTGGCTGCTTCTAATACTCCCGGGGCCGATGTCCAAGTCCGGGAGCTCTGGACCTCATGCCTGTGTTTCTGGGCAGGGAAGGGCTGGGTGGTGTGCTGTACTGAGACGGGAGCCATGGGGAATGAGGAAACTCTGCTGACAGAGAAGAGTCAAGGTGTGGGCCCCTGCATGGGCCTGCTGGGATTTGCCATTGCCTCCCGGGCTCAGTGTCCAAAGGATATGCTTGCTCCGTTCACAGGGTTTTTTTCCTCTTCTCTGCCAGCACACCTGGCTGCTTAAAGTGCACCTTAGCATTCCCATTTGCAGCTCTGCTGTGATTTGCCTGTTTCTTCTCAAAGCCTCACTTCCTAGTGGTTTGCTTTCAACACTCCTCCCGCCCCCAATTCCTCCTCTCACTCACTCCCTTGCTAGTCAGTCAATAGATCTATTTTATATTATTTATTTATTTTTGAGATATCTTTGCTATAGGGCATGTGTACTTGCTAGAGAGACAGAGAGAGAGAGAGAGGCAGAAAGTGAGGTATCACCCCCTCCAGGAGGGATGGCCACACTGCAATCCCTTCTCCTCCATTCTCCTCTCGGGATCTTGGGCACTCACACGCACACGCCTGGCCTTGAGTTTCAAACCGTTGGTCCCAGAATTCAAACCACCGTCAACCACATGGGAGTCCAGCACCTTAGCCACCACACCACTTGGTGCCCCCTCCCTTTTCAAATATAATTATTTATTTAATTTTATTTATTATTATTTTAAAATTTTACTATAGGGCATGCGCGTTCACAAGAGAGAAAACAAGGCACCAGGTCCAGGACTTGAACTGTGGTCAGCCATGTGGGAGTCCAGTGCCTTAACCACCACACTGCCTGCTGGCCCCCAGTCAATGGCCCTTGCCTGAGGACCCACTGCGTGTTGCTGACTGCTTACTGAGATGTCCGAGGCAGCCTCTGCCACACACACAGCTCTGCTGCACTGAGCGTGTGTAAGGGGCCTGTGCAAAGTCCTTTGTCTGCTGTGTTCCCAGTCTTCGCAGAGGTGAGATAGCTCCTAACAGTGTCTCCACTTTGTAGATGAGGAAGAGGTAGCTTGGGAGCCTGGATGGCTCTGATCCACCTGGAAGGCTCTGGGTTCACGGAGCCTCACGGAACCTCCCTGGATCTGTGCTGGGAACACCAATGCCTAAGATCCGGTGCTGGCTGAGGAGGGCGGCAGTGGGTCATGGCATCGACACCGTTGGGGGTTCTGTCTCTCTGAAGCTCTGTGTGTGTGTCTTGCTCACAGAAGAAAATAAATAAGTAAATAAATAAAATGATGAAAAACAAAAAGCATGGCTTGGAGATGAAAGAAACTCCCAGGGTCAGTCACTGTGGGGCAGTGGGGATTTGACCTGCTGGTCTCCTGAGGACACGGGGCTCTGTGCTGCCTCAGCTGCTCAGGGCAGTGTGTGCTCAAAGTGGAGCATCCCAGTGGGGATGGCTCTTCCCTGAGCCTTTGCTGTACAGTGCTTGACGTTTTTCCCTCCCCGCTCCTTTCTTACAGATGCCAAAGGTCGCAGAGGTTAAAGTGATGTTTGTCTGTTGCCTTTAGGAGTCCCTAGCGGTGGGGTCCTCAGCACTGTGGCCCCCCTCTCTGTCCTCTCCCTGTGCGGTGGTCACCTTAGGGCCCCAGGCAAGGCTGAGGGTCATTGACAATCCCCGGATCTCCAGCTCTCCCTTCCCCTCCTCTGCTCCGTACTGCAGGGACAACCACGCCTGCAGGCTGCCTTTCTCAGGCTCCCTCCGCTTGCTCATGGCTGGCTCCAGCCAGTGGGAGCTGGTAGGAGACTGGAGGCAGGGAAAGGAGAGAAGCTGGAATATTTCTCCCTCTTGGTGGAGCCGCCCAAGTCAGCTGTTGGCAGTAGCTTGCTCTCCGCTGAGGTTCCAGGTCCCCAGGGCCAGCCTCCCCCTTTGAGGGCCCAGCCTCCACAGGGGCCTTCACGGTAGTTCTACCATGTGCAGAACAGAGCCCACTCTCTGGTCACCCCTCCTGCCCTTATGGCGGTAGCCAGCAGTGGTCACAGATTCCTGCTCATGTTCGTCTCTGAATTACACATTTGTCTTTTCAGTGAGCCCATCCTTGTGTGCCCAATTCCCAGAATTAAAATTTTGGAATCTTTATAGTGGCTTTCATTTTCCTGACAAGATCCTGAATGACACAGCCCATAAACAAGGTGGCTTCGCAGGGTCTATTTTCCTAACCCATCTGCAGCAAGCTCTGGAAGCATGACGTCATGCTAGCCCAACCCTGCAGAGCAGCCGTCATGGAAGGCCCACGTCTGGTGGCCTGGCTGAGCTGTTTCCGAAGGTCCCTGCCCCTGCTTCATTCTGGAGACTCCCAACCTAACGTCCAGCCTCAGGATCATGCAAGGAAAAACATCTTAGTCAGGCCTCCTTCCAGCAGTTAGGGTGCATGGCTCAGAGCCCGGCCTGGCCCGACCCGATGGCTTTGCTGGGGACCTGCAACATGTACACACTGTGCCACTAGAGGACACACAGAGAGGACCCAAGGACTAACAGGAAGGAAAGAAAGCATGGTGTCTCCTCCCGGGCCCTGGCCTGCCTGAGTCTCTCTTTCCTGGACTGATTTAATTTTGATTCAAATCTGCCCTTTCTTGGACTCCTTCCTGGTCATTCCCAAATGTCTGGAGCTGGGCACTTTGCTGCAAAGAAGCGGGCTCAGTGGGAGAATGGAGGCCATTTCCCCCTGGAAGAAAAGGCATCGGAACCACACCAACCCCGGGTTACCGGCATTCCCGCTGGAGGGCACATTTCTGTGGAACAAGCCCCCTCACCAATGGTGCTTTAAAGCACTTTCAACTCACGTGCCTAAAGAAGAAAATAATTAAACTCTTCTGTCAAGGATCACCTGGCTCCCCACATCCCCTCACTTAGGACGTTTTGTTCCCACTGGAGCGTGTGATTGGAAAACAAAGGTAAATGGGAGCAATTTATTCCCGGATCATTTTTTTCCCCAGCAGGATTAAAGCTGCCTCAGCCATAAAGAGTTTACAAACTCTAAAGAAAGATAATAACTTCCCTTCTCACAGCCCGGTCATGGGGAGGTAATGCATGTTTCCAATCAGCTGAGAATGTAACTCAAATGGGAGGTTTTATTTCACTTTAATCCGCCTGCGAGTTCACGTTAAAGGTAAGAGGAATCGCAACGCTGCAACGTGAACAGAGCTCATTAAATTCGGCATCTCCTCTAAAGGTGAGGAGTGGGGTTTGTTTACACCTCCCCCCGAGTCTTGGATGGGTTTCGAGTGTGGCCATGAGTGGCTGGAGTCAGGTAGACCTGCCACAGCACAGGAGCCAGAAAGGACCAGCCGACCTCATGGATCCCTGGAAACACCAGCCACCACCTGCTGTGGTGGGTGGAAGCCAAAGACACAGCAGAGCTTGAGAAGTGGCTCAGACAGCGACAGAGTGACAGCAGGTGTCCAGGCTTGCAGTCGGTCGCAGGGGGAGGTGGAGGTGATGACGAACTCTCCACAGGGCACAGGACCGACTCCCTTCTGGGAATCTTTGCTGACCGCAGCTTCTGCACTGCCTGGTGGGTAGTTATGGAGAGTCAAGTCTTAGCTCCTGTCTCAGCACCACTTAGATGCCTGGGGGCCTGGAAGCAGCCCCTCGACTAAGTCTTGCTTTGCACATTCACAAAGTGACCTTCCATTGGAGAGAGGGGGTATTTCTTCCGGCCTGCTGGGAAACCCGAACGCCCCCTCCTGTGAGGCTCACTCCTTCAGGTTAAGCACTGTCCTCCCCAGTCCTTCCTCTGAAGATGCAGATGACTCCACTGAGTGATAGTCTAGCTGCCTGTGTCTGCGCGGGGTATCTAACAGGCAGCTCTGGTCTGGGTGGCTGGGGTGTTGGCGGAGTGGGGTGGGTGTCGCCCGCATGTATTTGTGGCAGGATCTGCCTGGGCTGATCTCACTGCCCAGGGCTCAGGGGCGGGGAGGAGACCCTGTGAAGACTTTGGGCAACAAGCCTGGACTCCACACAGCCAACCTCTCCGAGGGGCTCCCGGAGGTTCCTCTCCCCTATGTGTGCTGGCTCAGTGCTGTCTCTCGGTGACATGGAGCCCTGATGAATTAGTCACACTTTCTCAGCAGTCACCACCCAGAACCCCAGCACTCGGGGTTCTGCTTGAGTTTGGGCTAACCGAGGGTCAAGAGCCAAGAGGAAACACCAGCCTTGTTCCGCCCCAGCCAGAGGGTCTGGGCTGCTCCCCCGCGTGGCCCAGAGGAGGCAGAGCTGCTCACCTGCACTCACTGTTGGCCGGTAGCTTCCTAACTTCCCCACCTAGCTGGCCAACTGGCTTCTACCACTACAGCCCTTGGCCCTGCCCCTGCCTGGCCTGGGAAGCCTGGTTCAGCTTCAGTCACCTCTGCCCACCTGTCTGTCCATCCATCCTCCACCCAGGCCTGTGACAGTCTGTGACTGCGTTCCCAAACACAGCACCCAACAACCTTCGTCTGCATGGAGCTCGTGGCCTCCCCACGGAGACAGACATGGGTCACGTGCTCAGTCAGGGCCATCCTTTCTCCAGGTGGTGACCAGGACTACACTGTCTCCTGTACCTGCCACCCCTTCCTCCTGCCTCAGAGCCTTGCACGAGGCTCTTCACGGGGCAGTCACATGTCTCCCTCAACATGTGGGCTTGCGGGGTGTGTGTCTCAAGGACAGATGGGTTGGGAAGATTCACATCCTTGGGAAAGCAGAGAAATGCGAGGGTTACAGTCCCTTAAAGGGCACGGGGATGATTTCTAAATTTCCAGACCCCTCAGGGAATTATAAAGCTCTGGGGTGTGTCTGCGTGTCATTGATGTGGCTCTGTTAGCAGGTGCGTGTGTGTGTGCTTGTGGAATATGCGTTCAATCCATCCCACTGAACTGGACACGGATAGGGATTATGGCGGTGTCTCCTCTTCTCCCCATGATGACTCTGAGGAGCTAGGAGCAATGCTATCTTTTCCATTTTCTAGAAGAAACTGAGGCACAAGGAGATCCAGTCCCTTGTCCAAGATCACAGAACTGGTGGGTGGGGAAGCAAGACTTCTAACCCGGGCAGCAGCCTGACCTCAGTGCTCGTGTGCATGTGTGAGCAGCGTGTGTGTGCACACATGCATGCGTGTCCCCTCGTCACGTGGGCTGTCCTGCCTGCGAGAGCCGAGAGAACCCAGGGGAGTTTGCTGAGGGGGCCTCTCCCGCTGTTCAGGCTGTCTGCAGGCAAAAGAGAGCAGCCCCGAAAATCTCAACTGTTAGGGGAGTGAGGGAGTAGGTGCGAGGAGCTGATGATGTAAATGGTTTTCTACTCAAGAAAAATGGAGTCGAGGATGGGCAGAGATTTACTGTCTTGAAAACTTGGTACAAGGCAAGGTGTGAGTTTTCCAGGGAGATTTTGTGAACTGGTAAAGTCTGAAACAACAAGCCAGATGTTTCCTGGCCCCCTCCAGTCCCATGTCTGGCCTGTCATCTTTCAGCCTGCCCTGCAGTTCATCCTGGGTCCCAGAAGGCCTTCCAGACACTTCACCCCAAAACCCCAATTCACAGAGTCCCCTGAGAAGGCAGTGGACTGCTCCACCTCACAGAGCCCGGTAGGATGGGCTTTCTCCTTCTGGAGAAGAGAGAACTCTCACCGAGGCCCCAGGGAGAACTCAGTGGGGGCAGCTTGCGTCAAAGCTTCTCTGGTGGAGACAAGGAGTTGCGCTCTGGGGATGCTGGCGTTCCCCCAGGCAGCTGTCTCTCTTCAGCCTTTGGTGTTCAGGGCCAGTCGTCAGGCCGTGGCTTCTCGAGGTCTCTCTGTGGGCTGCTGCTCTGGGATGCACACTTTAGGGAATGCTCTGGACTGTGAGGGATCATTACTGCCTCTAGACCCTGGAAAAGGCAGTTCCAGTACGCGGATGTCATCAGACCTAGCTGCACCTGGTTTCTTCTGCACAGGCCCGGAATTCCATCTCCTGTTCTGTGAGCCCTGGCCATGGCCTCCCAGTGCAAGGACACATTGAAAGTCCCTCCTGGCTGCCTCCCAGTTCCACAGTGAAGACGATGCTTAGGAATCACACAGTGTGGTAAGCCCCTGGGCTCTAGGGCCAGCCCACTGGGGCTTGCATCTTCCCAGCTCCACGTGCCTGGTGAGCCCTTGGGTCTGGACCAATGACCGTCCCTTCTCAGGTCTCAAGAGAGCAGCGAGCCCCTGCCCAGCGAGTGTCAGACTCCACACTAAGTGCTCCCTGGGCTGCCTCCTTGGGCCCTCATAACAGCTCCAGCACCGAGGGACCATTATCTTGACCCATTTTTTCCCCAATGAAGCAGTAAAGGAAAAAGCGGGTTAGGCCTCTTGCCCAATGTCACACAACTAGTGATGATGCGATGTTGGGCAAGATCCACGACCTTCCTGAGCCTCAGTTTCCTTGTGTGTGAAACGTGGTGAATAACATGGTCTATCAGGCGTGTTCCGAGGAGTCAGTGGGGTAGAACAGAGCGCACGGCAGAGTGCTGAGCACTAGTGAAGACCAGAGCAGAGCGCCGGGCACTAGCAGGCACCAGAGCAGAGCGCCAGGCACTAGCGGGCACCAGAGCACAGCACTGGGCGCTGGCGGGCACTGGAGCAGAGCGCCAGGCGCTAGGGAACACCAGAGCAGATCGCCTGGTGCTAGCGGGCACCAACTGACAAGGCCACTTTGTAAGAGAACTCCGTGATGCTCAGCTGGAGGGAGAGAAATACAATGATTGTGGTGTCAATCCCAGTGGTGATCAGATGATTAAGTGATTAGCTCTCAAATGCGTGTCTTTCCTGAGCCCAGTGCAGTCTTCCTGAGCACAGATATTTTGTCCTTCACGCTCACTGCTGCTCCTGAGGCTTTGCACACAGCTGGCACGAACTGGGTGCTTGGTGAAAACGTGTTGAATGAATGAGTGAAGGACTACGATGGGGACCTGCGGGGGCCATTCCTTGCACTGGACAGCCCCATTGCTAGCAGCCCTGCTATCTTCTGCCCGTGGCTGTGATCTGAGTGTCCTTGTCCTTTCCCATTGATAGGGAAGCTTCCCAAGCAGGGGCGAGCGCAGGTCTTGCCCACCACTGTCCTCCCTCTTGGACAAGCCACTCGGAGCCTGTGAGTGCTGTGGAACCTCCCGGTAGCCCGTCCTGGGTGCAAAAGGGTCTTTCTTCTCGGGTGGGAAATGGAAAGTGTTAGAAATGGTTACAGACTCTGTGGACATGAGCCAGCCAGCCGTGCCCTCGGTGCCTCGGATCTCCTGAAGGGGAGTTTGGGATCCTGGAGACCATCTGCGTGGCAGGTCCCTCCCTCCATGACACAGGCAAACCTTGTTTCTAAACACTCTTGCCCTGTCAGGATGGCAGGCGAGGGCTGCCTGCACTCTGCTCCCCTGTTCACTGAGCTAGTTTTCCCTCCCTCGGCCTGCCTAGCTCCTGACCAGTCCACCATTTAGAAAGGTACATGACCCGCCCTGAGCGAAATAACTGCCACCAAGCCTTCCACCCACCCCTGACAGAAGGAGCCCTGAAGAGCCCATTGCTTGGGAAACCACCTCTCCCTGAAGACTTTGCCTTTTGGTCAGGGGAAAGGCTTTGATCCAGAGTGACAGAAAATGGGGGAACTGATGGTGACAACAAGTAGGCCAGCAGGCCCAGCTCCCAGCTTCCACCTTCAGGAAACCCTGAGCTCTGCTTACTCCTTTACAGAAACATGGCCCCCACCTTCCCAATTTCCTCTTACACCTCTTCTGTGTTTCCCGCCCCCACCTCTGCATGACAACGGGCATGCACATGGCCCACCTGGGGGCCAGGGAATCCTACTGGGTATGCCAGCTTAATGAAATACTTGTAGTTTATTAAACACAGGCTTCCCTAAGCCCCCAGTGCCTGTGGGTATTGGAAGGCTGAAGGAACCCTGAGCTACCACCAACGTAATTGTTACATGTGTCCGTGCATTCCTGGAGTAACCTCAAACTCCCGCCCTTAAGCAGCACACAAAATGAGCCACATAAAGTAACTCCTAGTCAGACAAGAGGGGAATGTGGGGAAATGCTGCAAGTCTCCCCAGGACCCCTCAGGGCCTCTAAAAGTATATGAAGTTCCCATTACCTTCTAGCTCTAGCCATGCAGTGTTTCTGCACCCCCAGGCCGTTGGGTGTGTGCGGAATCGGGTCATTAGGAGCCGGCGGCCAGCAGGTCTGCACGTCAGCCCTGCATGTCGACCTGCCTGATGTAGCTGGGATATTTCAAGTCCCATTTCAGCAAGGCTTGCTCTTGCAGCGAGGCTAGCAGAGTGCCCTGTCTGGGGGCTCCCCCTGGAGCTGTATTTCTGTTCCTCCTCCAGGGCTGGGCTGGAGAGAGCTGTTCCAAGTCTGAGTCTGGGAGGAGTCGTGGAGAAACCCCAGGTGGCCTGCAGGCTGCTCCCCTGACGCTGGGGGAGGTTGCTCCTGGGGGATGCCTTCCCATTCGTCAGTCTCCTCGGCCTCCAGCCTGTAAATCAGGGGTGAGGGGCTGAGATGGAAGCAGCAGACAAAGGCCTCGAGGGAGGTGCCTCCCTTGATGTGGACCACCATCTGGACGCCCGAGAAGGAGATCCTGTTGATGGTGCTCAGAGGGACCTGCTCCAGGTACCTCAGCGTCTGCCCGTTGACCCACACACAGCCCTTGCGGCTCAGGGCCTTGAGGCAGAAGGCCAGTAGAGTGCGACCGGTCTCCAGGTAGGGCTCCAGGGACAGGTGCTGGCGGGAGAGGTGGGGGAGCTGCAGCTGCAGGTGGGCGTCCCGTCCCCGCCCAACCAGCAGTGGGCTGGTGTCGTGCTGCAGCTGAGGCTGGATGTTGGCAAAGGTGGCTGGATCCAGCCTGGGGTGGTGCAGGCTCACCTGCAGGACCGTGAAGGGCCTCTCCATTGACAAGAGCCTGAGGACGAAACACAGACACTCAGGGTCAGCTGCAGCCAGACACATCTCCATAACTCTCTGGGCCCAGACCCACTTGTCCATCTCAGGGACCCTGGGCCAGGGCCACATCTAGCCAAACAGGGCCAAGTGCCTGTGGGTAGTTTTTCTGTCCAAACCTGTAAGGAGCCAAGGCTGGCTTGGTGCAGAAGGTCAGGCCCACCTGCTCTAGTGCCAGCTTCGTCTCTCTTGTGCTCTGTGAGTAGGACATGCCGCCCGCTGTCTCTAAACTGTAGTAATATTTATGTCCGTCCTCGTCTATGCAAGGGACAAGGTGTGCTGGCTTGTAGGGAGGGGCCTTGGTCGTCTATTGGTCACTTGAGGGCAATTTGGACTTGCTTCATGGGAAGGGCGGGGCAGAAAGTCCCTGCGCCTGACAGTCACACAGCAAGCTCTTGTGGAGCCCTCCTTTGGGCTGGACACCAAGCCACTGTCTAGGGAGAAGCTGATGTAACAGGAAGCCAAGCCCTCCCCGGGGACACCCAGCCAGTGCAGGGCACAGGGGCTTCAAGCATCAGAGGGTATGGGGCACACAGAGGAGGGAGGCTCAGCCTGGTCCTGGGCACCAGGAGGCTCAGGAAGAATAAAAAGTGCCGGCACATCCCAGGTGCGTCCCAAGGCAGGCTGAGTGACTTACTTGTGTGAATGGGGCGAGCTTCCTAGCCACACCATCGGGCAGAGAACAGATCCTGACGAGAGGAAGGGTCTGAAGAGATTTCTCACTGGAGAGCTGAAAGGGGCCCCAGGGCTCCATGCAGGGCCACTGGCCTTATCTGCCACAGTACTAGAAGTGTCCTGTACTCCATCTCCAGGAATTTGTACCTTATCATGTAATTGGCATGTGCCGGAAGGCCACTTGCAGTGGTCAGCTTTGTTCCTGCAGGGACTTGAGGAGCATAGCTCTCCGCTACATCCACCATCCCCACGTCACCTGGGACCTGCCACCACCTTCAGGGGAACCAAGGGCTGAGTGGACTGGAATAACCACTCACACTTCCCTGGCACCAAGACTTCACTCACATTATAGTCTCTGCTAAGAATGCATCTTCCTTAAACCCTGTGTCTGAATCCGCTCATCTTTCAAGGCCCAGTTCAAAGGTTACCTTCACAACGGAGCTCCTTCCTTGGGGATGGTGACCTTCTGACCCCCGCAGTATGGAGAGTGTCCCTTGGGCACCTGGCCAACCTTGCATCACACACCAGAGTTTTGTGGCCTTTGTCCTGTCCTCCCTGTGCTCCTCTCTCCTGTTTCCCTGAGGCCTCCCGAGGGGACGGCGTGGTCTGAGCCGAAGTAGTGCCCTGCATCCCACCGCCCAGGGGATTTAGTGCCCAGTCACAGTGTCTGGGGGTACGTCTGCCGAGTGGCTAGATGAAGAGGAGAATCCCATGCCCATGGTGCAGTCAAGTCTAGCTAAACTGCAGTTGGGAGTCTGCTCCTGAAAGTCTAGGGGAGGGCACCTACTGCAGGGGTACAGAATCAACGGCCTTGCAAGTCCCAACTCTGCCTTGTGCCGTTTTTTTTTTTTTTTCATTTTTAAGGTTCTTGCCATAGGAGGGAGGCAGAGAGGGGGAGAGTGAGAAATCCCCCCACCCCGGGGGACGGCCACACTGCAATCTCTTATTCTTCATTCTCCTCTCATGATTTCAGATACGTATGCACATGTGGCATGTTTTTCAAGCCCTGGGTCCAGGACTCAAACTGCAATCTGCCATGTGGGAGCCCAGTGCCTTAACCACCATAGCACCTGCTGGCCTTTATTTAAAAAAACAAACAAACAACAACAACAACAAAAAAAACAACTCATGATAGAATGTGTGTGCATGTGAGAAAGGGGGAGAGAGAGAGATCCTCCACAGGGCTCAGTCATGCCACATTCCCCTTCCTCCAGTCTGATACCTTACCAGGATCCTGGGCACCCTTATGTACTGGGCATGTTTTCAAGTCACCGGGGCTAGGGACTCAAACTATGGCCGGCATGTGGCTTCCAGGTCTGCAGTTCGATAGGGCTACTGGCTGTGCCAGAGTCTGGGTCCTTCCTTCCTTCCTTTTGGATGAAGTAGGTAAATGGTGGGGATCTTCTAGCCTAATAGGGCAGTCTGGGCCCTCAAGACGCCTGCTGCCCCTAATGCACAGAGACACACGTGCCTTTGCCCACATCCCCCCAGCCCCGCTGGCCCAGCCTACAGTAAGTCTCTGGGCAGCTGGGCTGGGCATCTGTACCCTCAAACCTGGTCAGAAACTCAGAGTTTACTCTACGAAACCAATCCCATGGTCTAGGGACCCTGACAAACTCACTTAGATGGAGGACTCCCTTCTCCTCTGTGTGACCTTAAAATTTGCTCCACTGAACAGTCGAGAGCTGACAGAAATCACCCACCAGAGAGGAGCCCTGGAAGAAGCTGCCTCTCCTCTTAGAACCCAGCTGTTATGGGGAAACAGCAACTCAACCTTACTAACCCCTCCCCTGGGATGAGGCAGGAGGAAGACACCAGGCCTTCTCCCCTCCCTGAGGGTTCCAGACCCTCTGACGTCCACTCACCTTGTTGCTGGAGGCACATCTGCTTCTGGGCCTGCGGCTGTGAGCTCTCAGGAGGGAGTGGGCCCAGGCTGGGCAGGGCTGGGGAAGGCTCTTATAGCTGTGGTTCACGAACGTGATATGTTCCCAGTTGTGTTGTTTTCTTCCTTTTTCCTTTTAAGAAAGAAAATTGAAGTGTGATTTTTTTTTTTTTAAATTGCAGAAGTGCAACCACAGTGTTGAGAGGTTGAGAAACTCTAGGCTGGGACCCCTTCAAAAGAGACAGCTTCCCTTGCAGAGGAAAGCTGTCTCATGGTACAAGAGGGGTACAGCTGGCCTGTCAGACAGGTGGCCTCTCCTGTAAGCCCATCCCTCCTGGCTCTCCTGGTCTGCAGAACGTCTGTCAGAGGTCATATGGATGCTTGCTGGCACTGTGCGCTCTGGCTGCCCTGCCAAGGGGACAAAAGATGTGCCCACCTTATGCCAATTAAGAGCCTCAGGCAGTTAAGAGCCCAACAGGGGCAATGTCAAACTTAAGGCTCAAGGACAAGTCATCAGTATAACCCTTTCTCTTTCTCCCATCAAATCCTGGCTCTCCTGGGGCCCCTTGGAGGATATACAGGAGAGCAGCATAGGCCAGGCCACCCTAGCAGGTGCCTCCCTGATCTGCCTCACTGCCCCCCAAATCCATTGCTTTCACACCTCTTAGAGCGTGGCCCCGGACAGCCGCTCAGATAGCCTGCTTCCTCTATTCTGAGTGTTTAGGTCCTCCCTGAAACTACAGCTGCTTGCTTTGTAACTAAAGAGGGAACAAAGAACGCTAGCCACGTTGGGACATCCCTGCCTGCCCCAGTCAGTGTGATCCCACCACGGGGGCTCCCCAGGAAACCAACACCCCCAGAGGTGTGTACTGTACCTGCCTCTGGCGTGAACCAAGCCTTAACTACAGGCTCCCTCCCTCGGGACCATCTTCTCCACCGTGTCTCAGCTCCAGCATGCCCGAGGTGTGCCGGATGTGTGGGAGAGGCCTGCGCTCGAGCAGCGTACACTCAGCCTCACACTTGGTATGCCAGCCCTGTCCTTGGGCCCTCAGGAAGACCTGCACATAAACAGTTGTTGCGAGGACAGGCAGAGATGGGAGAGGCTCTTTGAGTGCTCTGGGAAGGCTTCCTGGAGGTAGGAAGCCTCAGAGCCAATTTGTAACTTCAAGGTTCAACTAGAGAGAATGACTGCCTGGTAGTTAAAGGTCTGGGCTTTGACATCAATCATAACTGGATTCAAATTCTGTCTTTCTCTTAGTCATGGGGCTTGCTCCATCTGTGTAAATCTTTTCACCTCTCTGCACCTCAGGGTTTCCACTCATAAAATGGGGATGGTATGAACACCTATTTTGAAGGACTGTTGTGAAGATTCAGGAAGAAAAAAGAGCTTTACAGTGCTCAAGTGTGGTATCCAGCACTCCGAGCAGATGCAATGAATGGCAACTGACATAAATGATTAATGATGAGATTTCAGCTCCAGCCATGGAAAAGGTCATACCAGACTAACCTTCCCACCAGGACCAACTATAAAAGCTGGGTTTAAAAAAAACCTGTTTGAAGGCATTGGAGAGCAGCAAGGTAGTCAGGACTTGAAGGCCAAGACCTCAGCGAGAAGGAAAACCCATCAATTTAAGCATGACATGCTACCCCTCTGCCCTGCGAGGCATTTGCCAATTCAGAAGGAACACAGACCTAGATTCTGAGCAGCTTGGCAGCTAAGAACTCTCAAGACTCTCATGGGACAGGGGAGACACCAAGCAGAGCTCAGGACGTGAGAAGCCAGGAGCTTAGATGAAAGAGGACCGCAGAGTGAGCGCGTCATTCTGTTCCACCTCTAAGGCATCTGCTATTTCAAAGTCGGCGGAATGAAAGGCTAAGGAAGCAAGCAAAAGTCACAGCTAAAAGGCTAAGAAGTTAAACAGAGCTTCTGGCTGCCTCATGGGCCTGGAGACACTCAAGTTGGAGTTCATTCCAACCAAGGAAGAAGGGCCTTGCTAATACTCCAGGCTTTCCATCGAGATCCTATAGGGTACACTGAAGATTAAGAACAAACCAAAGTACAACTGGCCTCAAGAAGGCTGGAACTCAGCCTCAAGTGACCTCAAGCTCTCTTTTCTAACTGCCTTTTTTTTTTTTAAGAACTTTTTGGCTTAGGGCACATGTGCTCACCAGAGAGAGAGAGAGAGAGACAGAGGCAGAGACAGTGAGAGGGGATGTGAGAAATCCGCCCCTCGGGGGGCTGGTGGCCATACCACAATCCCTTCTCCATTCTCTTCCTGGGATCTTGGACATACATGCACACAGAGATGGCATGTTTTCCAAGCTGTTTGGTCTGGGACTCGAACTGCAGTTGACCATGTGGGAGTCCAGTGACATCACTACTATACCATCTGCTGGTCCTTCTCACTGCCTTTTAGAAGAAAATTAAATCCTTGCTAGATAGAGTTCTTATCACGCAGAGCCTCTGTAAGTTTTCACTAACAACGTTCTACAATTAAGAAAAAAGTCACCAGGCATGCTATGATACAGGATAAACTATCTGAAAAAAAAAAGAGAAAAAAACAGACAACAGAAGCAATCTCAATATGAATGCCAATAAACAGACATGCACGAAAGTGTTCATAACAAGTTTTGTCTTTTAAGTTGATTTCGTTTCATTTATGAGAGAGGGAGAACCTTTGACAAGGCCTCGTCACACTGAAATCCCTGCCTCCACCAAACGTACAGTCAGCCAGGATCATAGAGGCTCACATGTACCAGTCCCGCCCCTGGGATCTGAACCCTGACCTTCCATGGGGCTCCAGCAAGAGGCTCCACCTCTCTATTACAGAGAGGTGTGCTACCCTCAGCACCATTGTGACTGGGACAACGGTTTTATCTTCTGACTGAAAATAATCCAATGTCCATTAAAAACAACAAAACAAACAGATCAACAGGTGACATACTATGCATAAAATGAAACATGACGCAGCAATAAAAAAGAGACTAAGGGAACATAGAGCAGTGCAAATGAATGTATTGTCTCACATTTCTGGAGACTACAATTCCAAAGTTAATTTTTATTTATTTATTTTTTGTGTGTGGAGAGGTTTTTGCTATAGGGCGTGTGCGCTCGCCAGAAAGACAGAGAGAGACAGAGAGACAGAAGGCGAGAAATCACTCCCCAGGGGGGATGGCCACACCGCAATCCCTTCTCCTCCATTCTCCTCTCAGGATCCTGGGCATGCACACACATGCGCCCAGCGTGAGTTGAAGCCACTGGGTCCGGGACTCAAACTGCAGTCGACTACATGGAAGTCCAGTGACATAGCCATTATGGTAACTGCTGGTCCCCCCAAATTACTTTTTGAACAGGGTTGGCATCTTCTGTGAGAGACTGTTCCATGCCTCTCCCCGATTTCCGGTGGCTTGTTGGCAATCTTTGGCCTTTTGTGGCTGGTGGAAACATTGTCCTAGTTTCTGCTTTCATGCTTCCATGGTATTCTCTCTGTATTCCTGCATGTCTCCAAATTTCCCTGTTTTGTGGGGAGATCGGTCATGTCAGAGAGGGCCTACTTTACTGACTTCATTTTAACTTGATTACTTCTGTAAAGACCTTGTCTCCCAACATGGAGGAAGTAGGGGGTTCCTCGATATATAAATTTGGTGGTGTTGGGGGGCACCATTCAGCTATAACAGCTGAAAAATAGCATGAGAGAATTTTCAAGAAATGGTGACATAGTATACACAGATCGGCAAAAACTGATCAAACTGCAAACTTAGAAGTTGTGCATTTTGCTCTATGGAAATTATACAACAGTTTCACTGCCTACTTTAATTTAGGATCTTTAAGATGGAGATCGCTCCTTCAATGATGAGGAAATAAAGATTTCATTACTGGGACCAGCAGATGGCATAATGGTTACGTCGTGGAACTCTCACATAGTTGACCATAGTTCGAGTCCTGGACCTGGTGCTTAAAACTCACACTGGGTGCATGTGCGTGCATGCCCAAGATCCCGAGAGGAGATGAAGGAGAAGAGACTGCAGCGTGGCCATTCCCTCTGAGGGGTGATTTCTTGCTTTCTGTCTCTCTGGCAAGCACACATGCCCTAATCAAAATCTCTGTTAAAAAAAAAAAGCACACATGGAAAACACACACACATGCACACACACATGCACACACACACACATGCACGCATGGAGGTCAGGGAGCATGGAGGGGCAGGATTCGTTGACTGGCACCTTTACTGGTGACAAGGCATTCTCCAAACCTATTTTCCTTGGAAAGTTTTACTTAGTGAGTTTTAAGCAAGCGGGAAGTGATCTGTGAGTGCAAGGTGGTTGCTGTGAGGTCGCTGCACAGTCCATATTGAATTCGAGGCTCAGAGGGTCCAGTGACATGGGCTGTATCTGGCTGTCCCATGGGGAAGAGGTCACCAGGCAGTGCTTGTGTGACGCAGTGATCTGGATGGACCACATTGAGGAACTGCGTGTGTGCGTGTGTGCGTGTGTGAACGAGCAACTGGGTAAGTGTGGAACTGGAAACTGTGTGAAGAAGGACTACGCCCTGTGCCTAGAATGAGGAAGTTATGTTCAAAAGCGATGCTGAGGCAGCATAAAATTCTAAGAACTCAGGACACTCCTCCCTAATGCTCTGTCCTCTGTCTTTTCATCCCTCCCTCTGCCTACCCCCCCCCAGCAACCAGTGAACTTTTGACTGTCTCCACAGTTTTGTCCTTTCACAGAATATTACATAGTTGGAGTCACCCAGTATGGATCCTTTTCCAACTGGCTTCTCTGGCTTCGTAATAAGCATTTACGTTTCTTCTATATCTTTTCATGGCTTGAGAACTCCTTTCTTTTTAACACTATGTAACATTCCACTGCTGGGATGTGCCAGTTTATCCTTCACCTACTGAGGAACATCTGGTTTGCTTCCAAGTTTTGGCAATTAAGAATAAAGCTGCAGGGACCAGCAGATGGCATAATGGCTACGTTGCTGGACTCCCATGTAGTCGACCGTGGTTCGAGTCCTGGACCCGGTAGCTTAAACTCACACCGGGCGCCATGTTACGTGCGTGCCCAAGATCCTGAGAGGAGAATGGAGGAGAAGGGATTGTGGCGTGGCCATCCCCCCGGGGGTGATTTCTTGCTTTCTGGCTCTTTGTCTCTTTCTGTCTTTCTGGCGAGCATACACGCCCTATAGCAAAAACCTCCCCCTCGCCCCCCGCCCCAAGAAAAAAGGAATAAAGCTGCGTTTAACATCTGTGTGCAGGGTTTTGTATGGACGCAAGTTTTCAACTCCTTTAGGATAATACCAAGGAGCAGAGTTGCTGCATCATTTGCTAAGTTTAGTTTTAGGAACTAACAGAGGGTGTAACGGTTGCATTGCTGGACTCCCACGTAGATGACCACAGTTGGAGTCTAGGACCCAGTGACTTAAACTCACACCAGGCACATGTGCGTCTGTGCCCAAGATCCCGAAAGGAGAATGGAGGATAAGGGACTGCGGTGTGGCCATCACCCCTGGGGAATGACTCCTTGCTTTCTGTCTCTCTGGTGAGTGCATGCGCCCTATAGCAAACAAACAAACAAACAAACAAAAACAAAAAAGACGGTTGACTATATTTATGTAGATCTACTTCTGGGTTATCTTGTGCTATTACTTTATGTTCTTTCACCAATACCATGCTATCTTGATTGTTTTCGCTTCATACTAAGTCTCAAAATTGAGTAGCATCAGTCCTTTCACTTTGTTCTCATTCAATATTGTGTTGGCTTTTCTTGTTTTGTTATTTGTTTGTTTTGTTTTGTTTTTGTCTTTCCATTCATTAACAATTGAGACTGATTTAGATAATATCCATAAAATAACTTGGTGGGATTTTGCCTGGGCCACTGAAAGTGGGAAGAACTGAATACACTTTCAAAGTATTGAATTTTCTTTTTTAAATTGTTTATTTATTTATTCATTCGTTCATTTATTTTTTAATTTGACCAGAGTTAGGCTGAGGGAGAGAGAGAGGAAAAGTGAGAAAGCAAGCCACCAGGTCCAGGACTTGAACCGTGGTCAGCCATGTGGGAGTGTCCAGCACCTTAACCACCACACCACCTGCTGGTCCCGAAGTATTGAATCTTCTAATCCGTGGATATGGAATATCTTTCTATTTATTTAGTCTCCTTAAACTTCTCTCATCAGAGTATGTAGTTTTTCTCATATAGATCTTGTTCATGTGTTTTTTCACTCTTATGCCAAATATTTTATTTTGTGAGTGTTAATGTAAATGGCATTATGCTTCTTAATTTCACGTTTCACTTGTTCATTGCTGACATGTGAGAAAGTGATAGATTTTTTTTTTTTTTGGGAGAGATTTTCACTGTAGGGCGCGTGCGCTTGCCAGACAGACAGAGACATAGAGACAGAAAGCGAGAAATCACCCCCCAGGGGGGATGGCCACGCCGCAATCCCTTCTCCTCCATTCTCCTCTCGGGATCTTGGGCACGCACGCACACACACCCGGCGTGAGTTTTAAGCCACCGGGTCAGGGACACGAACCGCGGTCGACTACATGGGAATCCAGCGACATAGCCATTACGCTAACTGCTGGTTCCCAGAAAGTGATAGACTTTTGTATATTAATTTTGCATCTTAAAACTTATCTGTAATCATTTATTAGTTTCAGGAGAGTTTTTCTGGTGGGGGAGGTCAATTCTTTCAGATTTTCTACATAGATAATTATATCACTATGAGATCGTTTTATTTCCTTCTTCCCAACATGTACACATGCTATCTCCTTTCTTTGTTTTATTTCATTAGCTGGGACCCAGGCCTCTTGTTACCCCCATATTCATACTCAGAACAGACAACTGCTTCTTCCTGATGGACAAAGAGACACTTATAAGCCTGAGTGGTCATGCAGGTGCTTCAAGAGCTGCAAATGCACGTGGGGCTGACCAGGCTTCTAGAGTTTTCCTCTCATTGGTATTCCTAACTCAAAGACTGCCTGGCCATCTGAGTGCCCCTTAACCATGGGAAAAGGCTGCGTGCACACTGGCCTTCCAGCCTAGGCAAGTCCGTAGCAACATTCCAGTATTCCTACCAGTGCAGTAGGGCAGTGGGCAGAAGCCTGACAGGAGGCTCTGCTGCCCCTAGGAGTGTGGCCTCAGTCAAGTCCTATCTCTTCTCTGGACCTTAATTTTCCTTCCTTGGAAAGGGGATGCCCCATCCCAATTGCCCCTCTCCTTGTTGCAACCAAGGCTCAGTGAGGATAGGGCTATGTGCACACTCACAGTGATGGCGTGAGAGAGGAGAGGTGCCTATGGTTCTTATGCCCTCAGTGGCTTGGGTCAAAGCAGTTCCCAGAAAGAAAGAGAACTGAAAAGAACCAGGAAATTCATCTGGCAAGAGGAAGTCCTGCCTGGCTGGTAAGGAGTTCCCCAGGGTTTTGTGAAAGGGACATGCCTGGACTGGCTGGCTGTTGGCCTCCCAGCTGCAGATGGAAACTGGAAGTCCCACAAAGGGAGCGTGAGAGCCATGGCTAGGACAGTCTCTGGTCAGTTGTTGGACATCAGGTGTTAGGTGGGGAGGGTTACACCAGAGAGCAAATGTCCCCCATCACGTGCTCCTTGGAGAACTCAGGGTCAGCACAATAGCCTTCCCAGGTATCCCCGCTCCTAGGGCATTCTACAGTGGAGGGCCAATGAGGATTCTGGTGCCAGGCAGACCCGGGTCTCGAGCTTGGCTTCTTCATGTAGCAACTGTGCAACCTCAAGCAAATCATGTAGTCTCTCTGAACCTCTGTGTTCCGCTCTGTAAAATGAGGGAAACTTGCTGTCGTAGTGGGCTGAATGAGGAGTGTGAGAAGTGCCAACCACACAGTAAGGACCGATCAATGGGAACTGCTCTTAGTGGGACACTGACTGTACAGGGAAGATGCACCTGGGGAGAGCGGCTGTAGGAGGCTGACAGAGGCTGCACTAGCCCTAATTTCTCAGAAAGCCCTCCCCCCTTTTTTTTTTTACTTAAAACAAGCATAGTTTTGGAGTTGAATCCCTAATGTGGATGAGTTTTATATAAATTCTACTTTAAATGATAAATGATAAAAGGATGTCCCAGGAAGAGTTTCTAGGTTATTGCTGAAACACTTGCCCCTGACATAGAAGAAGGCAACTCATCTTACAGATGAGGAAGGCAGAGTAGTTAGTTGACTTGCTCAAGGTCATATGTCTGAGAAGAACCAGAACTAGATTTGAACCCAGTCTGTGAGGCTCTTGAGCCTCACCATGAAGCGGTAATATCCTGCAGGCGATGTTCTCTGGAGTGCTGCTGCCTGGCCTTCTCCAAAAGTGCACTCCTGCTGGCCGGCCAGCAGTCACACTCAGCCAAGTGATCCTGGTTCCAGCCCTCCCAAACTATGGTAACGTGGTTGCCCCCACGGCCTTAATGGCCTATGGCCACCAGATGGCAGCATCCTTAAACCCAATGGCCTGCTGGCTGAGTCTTAAGTGAGAGGATAGTTTGAAAGCCTGAGTGAAGGAGAGTGGGAAGTGGAGGAAGGTGAGAGGGAGGGAATCAAGGGGAAAAAGAAAGAAGCAAAAACATTTAAGGGACATGAAAATGGAAAATTATCAGTTGATGATAATGTGCAGGGTAATATATTTGACTGGACTAATAAGATACAGTATATTCATGCTGGGAAAACTCATTTTGTATGTTCTAATGACATTAAGTGATTGAATGTAAAAATAATATTAATAAAAGATATCTTCAGGGGAAAAAAAAAGAAAAGAGGCCTGGGCGATCCCTTGAGTTGGAGCGTATTGGAAATAAAATAGGATGCCCTTTCTTCTCAGGATTCAAACTGCCCTGAAATAGCACAAGGTGAAGCCACAGCAAACTTACCGACTCCTAGGAGTCATGGAAATGGGCAGGAAGCCGGAGCCAGAGGCCCTGTGTGGTTATAAGCAGACATGCTGAGACAGACAGGCCCAGAAAGATTAAATAACCAGTCCAAGAATACAGACTTCAAGCTAGGTTTGCTCTGGCCTGCTGTGTTCATGGCCTGCAGGGGGCATGATGGTTAAGGCTCTGGACTCCCACATGGCCGACTGTGGTTCTAGTCTTAGACCTGGTGGCTTGCTTTCTCACCTTCTCTGTGTCTCTCTGGTGAACATGTGTGCCCTGTAGCAAATTTAAAAATAATAATGATGATAAATACAATTAAATAATTATTTAAGAACAAAATGGAGTGTCCATGATCCTCTCCAGTGAGAAGGGCCAGGTGAGGAACTGCATGAAAGCAACAGCCCAGGCAGCGCCTCCTGCATTGGAAGCACTCAGCAGGGACCTAGCGCTGGTACTGCGATCATCGGGACAGTGCCGCCACCCCACTTCCCCACCGAGCTTGTAGGGAATAAAAAGAGCTCTTGTTGCTCATAAAGGTGGGGGGCTGTGATGTGGATGCACAGAGCCTTGGACCTCAAGAGGACCGCCTGACCCACTAGGGTCAGAGGGATCACAGGGAAGGCCTCAGAAGGAGGAGGAGGAGTGAGTGCTGCCCCCTGCAGGATAAATGGGACTAGACCAGTGGGCACTGTTGGGCTGTGGGTGGCATTGGGAGATGAAGTGGTAGTTGAATACACTGCCTCTGGGAATGGCTCTGCCTCTCCTCACCCAACAACAGCAGTCATGCTGCGTTTGAATTTTAAGACAGTAATGATGTGACCACATAGTGATTCCTTATGATATGCTGCATCTGGGCTACCTCCTCACATGAGTTTCTTGTTTGCTCCTCGCTATGACTTTAAGATAGCTCACACTTTTTTTTTTTTTTTTTTTTTTTTTTTTGAGGGTTTTTTC